>NW_010552465.1:133186-133779 GCF_000687285.1 Phaethon lepturus | reverse complement strand
CCGAACCAGCCACAAAAGCACATGAGATGCCCCGCGGGCCAAGGCCTGGTTTGCATTGGACGCTCCACGTAAGGAGAGCCCGGGGGGGTGCAGGACAGGAAAGAGGCCGTACGCGGGCGCAGCTCACAGGAGATTTTTGTAACGCTTTCCACCAGCGCCAGCGAGCGTGCGGGAGGATGAAGGGCTTGCGGCAGGCCGGGGCGTCTGAGCCCATTCCCGATGCATCGCCCCGATCGCCGTCTCCTCCTCCAGCTCGCCTGCTGCCCTCCGGCCGGCCCCGAACCCCGGCGACTGATAACTCTCGCCGGCGCGATAGTGCGTCTCTGCCGAAAACCGCAGTCAGGGCAGTGCAGAAGAGGGATTACCCCCCGCAGGATGCCCTGAGGGTCTCACGAAGCGGCCCAGAGCAGCCACGTTTTCTGCCCCATCGAGCCACGACACTGATTTCTGTACTGCTGCTCCGCTCTTCAGGACAAAAGCGGCATGGCCGGTTCTTGTGAGCCAAATCAGGGAAAGCCTGAGCAGAAAACAGCTTCTCTCACCCTGTTATGGTCACCGGCTCCCCAGCCCCGAACCGCTGCCTTTTCTCGCTT
>NW_010552465.1:132005-133146 GCF_000687285.1 Phaethon lepturus | reverse complement strand
GAGGGCCTCCTCTCCCCCCCCCCCCCCCCTGCCGGTACCTTTGCCAGGCACGGGAGGGGAAGCAGCAGCATGGGGGTTTCTCCAGCTTTGCTTTGGAAGAGCCTCTTTGTCTCCAAGGTTTTCTCCTCCCGCTTTACAGCCCGAAGGGCGGCAGGGAGAAACTGAGCACGCCTCCACGGTCACCGAGTCAGCAAATGGCTCACGCTGGCCACAGCCTCTGCCAGGCCTTGCCCACTGCTGGACCCGATCAGCCCCGGCACCTTCCTCTCCTACCCTGTGCCACGCAGCCGCTGACTCTCCTTTCCCCTCTTTATTCCCATCATTTTTTCCCCAGGGTACAAGCCTTTCATTCTGGATCTCAGGCTCTATGCTCAGACCAATGCCCAGCTTGGCTTCTCACCACTGTCCTCGTCCCAGCCTCACGGGCTACTCGGCTACTTCAGTAGCCTCTTGGCTACCCTTCAGTAGCCTCTTGGCTACTTCAGCGTACCCCTTCCTCCCCCATGCCCCAACACTCTTCCGAGATGTGGGGGGAAAAGAGGGTGTTTATGTGTCCTGTTCTCCCACATTAATTTCCTCATCCCAGCTAGGGTGCTGGGGGTGTAGGTGGGATGGTAAGAGAAGCCTCTTAAGTAGTGTCCTCTGCTCCCTCCTTAACTGCTCTTGTCTGGCCCCACAGGAGTCCGGCCCTTTAATGATTATTTCATTCCTAGCCCAGACAGGGTGCAGGAAACACAGGACTCCCTGCCTTCCTGCCAGACTCCTCTGGCTCCTCACCCTGAACTGCCCAACCTGCTCCTTTTCTCCACCCTCGCCAGGTTATCCCCCCTGCGGTCCCTGTCATGCCAACCAGGCATGTTGGTCTTACGGTAATGCTGAGGAGCAATCGCTGTGTTCCCGAGCGACTTCAGAGAGCCACCTATAACATTATCCTTTCTTCTTACTGCCCCACGCTTCCAGGTCCCTTCCTACCAAACATCCTTTATTCATCTTTTTTTTATGCTCTACTTTCCTCACTCCCCTCCACGTACATCCTTGGAGAGGAATGAGGAACCTGGAGCACAAACGTAACATCCTCATCGCACCTCTCTTCTCTCTCCCCGCAGTCCTCCCAGCCACATCGGTCCTCTCTGTCCATCTC
>NW_010552465.1:117819-131974 GCF_000687285.1 Phaethon lepturus | reverse complement strand
TCTTCCCCTGCACCGGCAACTGGCCCAGGAAACCGGGAACAGCTCTTACAGCACCTGAGCTGCAGGTGAAATCTTCTGGGCTTTTCTCCTGGGACAGCCAGGTGCCTCACCACAGGCTGCCAGCACCCCAGTAGCCATCAGGGCCACCGGTATCCCTTTATTCATCAAACCACCAGCAAGGATGATCAGTGGTTTGAAACATGTTGCTCAGGGCAATGTGGGGGGAGCTTGGTGGTGGGACACTTAGTCATTCCTCTCCAGCCACGTGTTCTGTGGGTTAAGGTGGTTATTGGTTTCTTGGCAAGGACACAGAGCTGAGAATTTTGGCAACACTGACAAACAGAAAACACTTACCACATGAAATCCTTCCATCTTCTCAGACCCAAATGATATTCTTTACACATCCTCAGAGAACCAAACTTAGTAGTTTCTGCAGAGCATTCCCCTTAAACTCATGAAAAAGGTATCTTGCTGTGAAAGCAAAGCTGGGGCAAGATCACTGCTGTGCCACACCAAGCTAGGCAACCCAAGACACGACTTTTTCCTGCTAAGCAGTTTCTTTATGCAACAGAGGGTACAAGCAGGAGAGGCCCGACAGTTCCCAATCTTCCCTGTAAACAGGGAGTTTGCACCTAGCTGCCATCATAGATCTTGTGGTGAACAAGGGAAAGGTGAAGATTATTTACCCAGACATTCAGTTTCTACCAGAGAAATTTTTTTTTGTTGTTATTGTTTTACTTTTTTAAAAGTCGCTAAGCCCAGCAACCTCTTATGTTCCCACCCCGATGCACCAAGAAATGGGATGCAGGAATAAGCTGCCACACACAGCAGACTTGGTATCAGGCAAAACCTCCCCTTATCAGGTGCCTGCTTTTCAGTAGGCAGTTCTACCAAACATCCCACGATTCCCATGCAGACTTTACTCACCTAGATACACAACCTCCTCCATGAAAACAGGTTAAACACGTTCAGCAATTCCACTCCAGGAACAAGCATGTGATTTCACATTCTCACCTTCTTAAGGAAGTGCTGCCAGTACTGGCGGATCAAAAAAAAAAAAAAAAAAAAAAAAAAATTCTCATCTTTTATGCTCTTAAGAAAGTGTTCTTCCCCCTACCAAAACAAAGATGCAGTGTGTTATCCCTTCTCTAGTTTAAAACGAATGGCAGGATTCCAGCGCTCACAGTCAGCTCTGCTCATGTACACATGTGCAAGAGAAGACACGGAATCAGGCAAAGGAAATAAATTATTTTCAGACTTCCAAGTGGTCTTTTCTCAGACAGGCAGGGACCATTGTTTTAAATGATGGAAAATACCCCAGTGTTCCTGACTATGCCTGCTGCCCCTTGGTGCCTGGTAAACACGACTTCAGCAGCTCTGCCATCTCTGGAGACCTTGACAACTGGCACAGGCAAGACACACGGTGGAGCTGCAGCTGAAACACAACTTACTTCTGTTTCCTGAGCTACACTCTCCCTCTGAAGAGTATTGTTTTTTTTCCCCACGATTTAACTCAAGTGGCTCATTGGTAGGGTTGATCCTGCTCTTTGTGGAGTCCGTCCATACTCCCTCTCTGGTATGTGCTTTGAAGAACTGCATTTGAGATGCACCCTGATGCTTAACAGCTGTATCTGAAAAAGAGCAAGATTCATGGAATCCAAAACAACATGAACGCTATACACAAACTTTTACCATATTACAACTGCACAGACTCTGTAGAAAGGTAGCCACCACTGTTTAAAAAAAAAAAAAAAAAGAAAAAAGCAAGCTCTTGAGTCTTCTGGAGCCCAGCAGCAATTTGCAACTGGCATTTTTAGAGAAAAACGCAGCACCCAGCAGCTCCAGGCTAACGGCTCCTTTTCCAAGGTAGAACAAATACAGCACCTTGATATAAAATAAGCACGGCACTCTAGCTGAGAATGGCAGCATTTATTTTTACGACATTTCGTGAGACTGATAAACATAGGACCTGTTTTACTGACACGGGCAGTGATATGTGGTTTGACCATGCCTCCATGCTTTAAAAGAATCCACACTAATAAAAAGCTGTATTTTTTTCCACAACCAGTGGATGCAAGTGGAACAGGAATTTCTGTGCTGAGCTTATAAATTCAGAAATGCTTCCTATCCAATTACTTGTTACAGCAATAGGATGGTGGGGGGTGGTGGTGGTATTTCTTTTACATTTTAAAGTTAAAACACTTCCTTCTTCGCTAACATTTTGATGCAGATTTAATGATCATCAGTCTCCAAATTAATCACCAGGCATCTCTAGTCTGATATGGATTTATTTGGTAAAATTGTCTGGTTTGTATTACCCTGTAAACTAATCTAAGTGATCAATAATGGAGACTTTTAGCTTTAAAATGTACCAAGTTGCACTGCAGAGTCACAGAAATCAACAGAACTGGTTGAAGTCAACTATGTGTTTTCAGGCAGATACATCAGGGTTTGCAGAGTCTGCCTATAGCATGAGAAAATTGAGCACATTCTGGCTTTTATGGAAAGCAAAGACACACATGGACTTTTACCTTTAATCACCTTTTCTCCAGATGCTGGGGAAAAAAAAAACAAACAACAACAACGAAGAAGAGTACTCCTCCTTTTTCACTCTTTGTTTTATTATAAAAATCAACATTTCATTTGTTACAATTCAGTTTATAGTAATTATTGGAAAGGATTTTTGTACAAGGTTTATATACACCTTACAAGTAAAGCACTTTATTTTACAAAAAAAAAAGTTAGTCAATGAGTGAATAGGGCTGACCAAATGTTGGTCATTATAATATAAATACATCCTTGCAAAGCACCATCGTACCAAAGTTGATGAACAAGAGACACCAGCTGGCTTTAAGACAATGACAAACAGTGATTAAAGCTTACAAAAAAGAACAAACAGAACAAAAAAACAAAAACAAGATTAAAAATCTGAAAGCAGCACCAGATCCTTCACTTGCAACCAAGGCTAGTTCAGCTTAAGCCTGGTGGTATCCTCTTTACAACAAGATACTTTCATTTTCCCTCACTGACTCTTAACTGCCTGGCTTAAGGCTACAGCCATTTTAATCAGGACTTCAAAGCTGCTCTGTGTTCATTTAAAAAAAGGGGAACAAGACTGCTCTCCAACAGTTTCAGCGTTAACCGCCAGGCTGCCTGCTACTACAACAATCCCTGGCCCGAATCGAACACGGACAGTTTACTTACCCTACCCAGTTTTGGAGTGGATCACCCAGTCCCTATAAATGCTATGCTGGCATCATCCACTGAGCCGCCCTTTATGAAGATGGAAAAAAAAAAATTGCCCATTTTGGATCCCTATGGTATTTTACTTTACTACTTTTTGGAAAAAAGTTGAATGTTTTGTACCCATTTTCAAGCCATTAGGTCACTCCTAACTTGTTTTCAAGGCGTATCTGTCACCTGCCAACTAAGTTAAAGGTTAATTTTCAAACAACCACCCTACCACAATGCAATTAAAAAATCCCATGGCTAAGAAAGCAATTTCTGAATATCGAAGTTCAAATTATTTTTGCACCCAATGAACCAGCTATTTTTTTTTGTTGTAGAAATAATAAATATCTGTTACATGTGGACAGTACACATTCACAAGCAGATTCTGTCCATAACAACACTGTGCAACAAACATGCTCAAGACAAAAATGTCAAAGAAAAAAGTGATTGATTACTTCTTAAAAGATATTCTGAAGAAGTCACATGGTTCAACAGCATGCGTGACCAAGGAGTTCTGTAGTTCAAGCAGTTCCCCCCAGAATGGTGGTAATCAATTAATTCAAGGAGATTTGTGAAGTAATAAGGAATGGAAATACTCAATATTCAAGACAGTGGCCTTTTCTTCATCTTAGCACAGGCTTAACTGCTTTAAACTAAAACAAATGAATCTGTGTTTAAGACTCACCAGTCAAGCCACTTCTAGAGAATGGGCTGTAAATAGAGATGGAATGCACAACTGGAGGCCAGAACACCACCAAAGCCCATTAGTGCAATAAACAGGGATTTTCTGCATGAACCTTCACTTGCAGTGGATTGTAGCACCTGCCATGTCAAGCAGTTTCGGTGCAATTTTCTTCATAATTATGCTAGGATTTGATTTTTATGTAGCTATCGAAAACAGAAAAGTTCTACTCATCTGCAAAACGGACTCCAAAAGTAAGAGAACAGCATTAAAAAAAGTGCTTCCTCTCCTGTCTGGTATGACAGAGAATTAACTATTCAGGTTTAAAGTAGCAAGTATTCTGTTGTCTGTCCTGCAACCTGGCCAAAAGAAGTCCAGCTTGCGTGAAACAGCAGGACAGCATCCGGCATTAGCACTCTGAAAGGCAGAGAGGCTGAATCTGCCAATGGAGGCGTGTGAATGTGTATTGCACAGGAGAGAAAATTATTAGCTTTGGATAAATTCACATTATCAAAGATACGTGTACCTGCATACATATACTTGTACATGCACATGGGGGGAAAATGTATGGCAGTAATCTGGAATTTACAATACTGGAAGTTACAGCTCACAGCAAAATGAATCCTTTGATATCAACTGGCTCATTTGCACATTTTGCATTACTGTAAATATTTCATTTAAGGTATATGCACAGGTTGCATGAATTTATATTCATGGAAACTATTCTTTATTTCAAATGCAAATGTTATGTGCACATTCCATTTATCCTATCTAAGTTCTTTTCAAATAAATATCTTGGTATCCAAAAGCAATGGAGAAATGAGGAGTATTCCTTAGGAAGGTATAAAATGCATGCAGTATGACATGGCAGGTATTAAAAGGCAAGATTAGCTCTAATTAATGTTGCCATTTAAACATGCTAAGCTCCTGCCGAACATGCAAAGGTTAGTTTTCAATAAATTATGCTGTAATGTCCTTTTTAATTTTTACTTTTAAACTACAAAGGACTATTCCTTTCCTGATTGTGCATGCCAGCTATTTCCATGGCCAGACAGTCAGCTACGAACACTCCCCAGGTGTCTACACAGAGGGAAAAGTGCACAATGAGTACCTGTGTTAATGCCTCATTGTGCATATACCTGATATGTATATATATATATACTGTAAGATATGGACATTTGTGCTTAGGTAAAGACTATGAGCAGTTTCATTGACATCAGCAAGACTACCTCCATGCTAACACCCAAAATTGACATGGGTGTGTTACCAACATCACAGTCAATTTGAGAAGCAGCAGAAAGCGTGATGCTCACTGAGGGAAGGAGAGAATATGAATCATGACTGTCTTAGTGGCAGAGAGGAAAAAAGAGAAACTGTTCTGTCTCAATGTTCCATCAAACTATGGTTTATCCACTGGGAATGTGTCAGGTGCACATATGAGCTGCATTAATGCTTTTGTCATTTGGAGATCTGCCTAAGAGGAACTTCACAGATCATCAACTCTTTCAAAATTTTACTCTAGATTTACCGGGAAAATACATGTACTTGCAAAGGCAGATCACAGCTGCCCACTAAATAAATTCTTTGGTTAGTCTAGATCAGAAACAGCCTTCTCCCTATGCTGACGGTCTTCAGTGGAAAAAACATAGCCTATCCACTTTCCCCTTCCTTCACGTGAACCTCCCAGAGGCAGATCACTCAAAATATCTGATGCACGAACTGAAACATACATATCAAAAAGACTTTATCAAATCCTACACTGAATTATATGTCCACCTCATTGACTTCAGCTGAGTTATGCATGGACATAAACTAGTGCAGAAGGCAGGCAGCATGGCCTATATGCAGAGAACATTTTTCTTCTAAAGAACCCTTGCCGTAATTAACACACGAATTTACCTGCAAGAAGTGCCCTCCAAGAGGAAGCCTCAGGGAGGCAGTCCAACTGCACCAGAAAGAGGATACCACTCCTTAAGCTCAACCACCTTAGAGTTTTTCAAACAGAAATTGGCACACTGAAAAAAGTATTTTGCAAGAAGAGACCATTGCCATCGCAGTACAAGCACTTGGACTGAGATACAACAATGCAATATTCTTCTGAGTTCATTAGTGCAAGTTTCCACATGTGAACCCCACACGGAATGCTGCACATGAAAAAATGTAAACAACAGAGAAGTTTCTATTCTCGTCGGCGTGCCAGCCTCAACACCCCCCTCCCCGACACACCCACCCTCCCCCCTTCATATAAATGCTTCCGAGTTCCCTTATAGTTCACAATACCCTCCTCAACATCCATCCTGCTGGAGAACACAAACAAGCTTCTTCACCAGCAAGGAAGAGCCAGAAGAACAGCTACCACAATTCCTAGATACCTAGAACGAAGCTGGGCAAAAAACCCCTTAGTATGCCAGATCCAGAGATCAACTGCAATTGCCTGGAGACCACCAAGGCTTTTAAAAGTTTCCTCAGGTATCTTGGACTGCTAGAAAGACCCTTTATTACAGCTGGAATCCCAAATGCCACAGTTTTCCTTGGAGCTGAAACCAACTGAGGTTCCAGTACTCCACATGAGCGGCAGCACTAGCAAGAATTACTTGTCACTAATTCTGTCATCAGCATGACTTAAAGCCCATGCCACATTTTCAGATCATTTCTCTTTTAGTTGAAACTGGCTGGGAAACAAGCAACAGAGAACAATAAAACCCAAATGGCACCTCTGAAGACTTGTAACACCCATACTATGCCCAAAGGCTAGGAGGCAGAAGCTCCTCAGTACCTTTGTTTTGAGACAGAAGACTCAGAGGGCCAGTCTTTGAAGGCATCAAGCACCTTCAACGTGGATTTGATGTCAACAGAAGGTGCAAATGCAAAATGCCATCTAAAGATCAGGTATACTGTGAGCTCCATTACAGTCAAAGTAAATTCAAAACACTGCACTGGAGTCAAAGAGGAGTCAATAATATCCTAGGTTGCCGCGTAACCTACAGAAATAATGTTTCACTTGATTATATATACTCTTCCTGTCAAAATCACCATGGTGAGGCTGACGGGAGAAGGGGCTAAATATGATAATATACAAAAATAGAGATGCGAATATAAAATGGTTTGGTTAAGAATATCTTAAAATTTGACATTCACAGCGGTTAATACTAAAGTATTAAACTCACAACACGCAAAAGAGGAGGTATGTCAAAATCATACTGAGAAAAACTGGCTTTACCTAACACAAAGAAATCATGAGTAGTTAATACAGCATGGGAACCCCTTCCAATGATCAAAACATCTATTTTTTTTATGGACAGTTGCTCCACTGAAAGTTAAATGCTTCCTTACTAGGAAAAAATAATATATATATTTTTATATATATGATTTGTATACTGTGATATCAATATACACTGAAAGTACTGCAAGGATATATTATTAATTTACAGTAAAACTAACAATCCATGGTTAAATTTATCGTTTATAAATATGCTGTCTACATTATATGTGGTATAAAAATATTTGACATTTTGTGGGCACTAGGTCAAAATAAGCTTTTCTTTTTCAAGGGACTAAAAATCGTTCAGGTATATGCATATTACCCTTGTCAATTACGTGAAAATCGTACTGACCTGGTACAAAACAGAATCCTACTGTGTTGGCAAAATGAAAATGGTAATGTATAGCATGATATTCACTGCATGACAAGGCTAATTAGGAGGAAAAAAAAAAAAAGAATTTACAGCAGCGCAGTTCTAGCAGTACTTTAAATAAGGATATCATGATTTAAAGTGACACGGGCAGGAAAAAAGGATGCAGAAGAGATGGGAAAACCTAAACTGGAGAAAAGAGCAAACTTTAAAAGTATACTCAACAAAAATTATTGAAATTCCAGAAGCAAGGAGAGAGCTCTAAATGTTCTAGTTTGGTAAATGCATTAAGGAAAAACAGAGGTGTATTAATTCTAAAAAGTGTGTGATTATTTTTCTGGATTCACTGCTACAATTGCTGTATTCTTGTGGCAAACAAAGCCCTTTGTGTAAGGTTAATATCTGTCCTGACTGCGTTTTCAAGTTTAACTTTAGTTGCTGGCCCTCTGTAGTTAACATAGAGGTTATTTGGCTACTTCCAAGTATCTATGGTATGCTGCTCTGAGACAAACTTCTTTATTATTAATTATTTTAAACATTTTTGGTATTGACAAACCCCACATCTCACCTCACTGGACAAGTAACACATCCTGGTCCTTCCATTTCCTTATGTGCTCAGTCACTTCACTGGATTAAGGCATGTTTTTGTGTTCCATTTGCAAAAATAAAAACTTTTTGTACAAATGTCTGGGTTCTTTTATACAAAAACTTTTCTTCTTATGGCACAAGCAGCAGTCGCTGTTTAAGAAAATATATAAATATCCTTTTTTTTTTCTTCTTCTGTACAAATATCTTCAATATTCCTCCACCCCATTTAATAACATTTAACTGTACACTGTCCTACCTCCTCCCTTGCCAAGAGCTCCCTCCCCCCTCCCCAGTAGAACATTTCGTATTTACACTTTCACGGCGGAGGCAGATAACGGGGTGGGGGGGCTACCCCTCATGAGGAGTCCGTGCAGGGGGAGGGCGGCGGCGGGTAGAGATGGTGAGAGTAGCTCCGCTCCGTGTACGGGGAAGGCGGACAGCTTTCATAGTTCTCCTCCGCCGACAGGTACTGGCTGCGTGGAGTGGGTGGCGGGGGGACGGGCTCTGAATCATAGTTCAAGTCACTGGTATAGCCCTTGGCCGTCGCTGCTGCGACCCTCCGGCTGGGGGCATAGTCACTGTCGCAGACATCCGTGCTGCAGGGTGTCGTGGGAGGTGCAAAATGCCGGTAGCTGTAAGGCCTGTAGCTGCCGTGGGGAGATTTATGGGAAAAGCGTCAGTGTGCAGAAAGGCCGCCCATTTTGGGCGATGCGCCCGCGACCAAGCGAGCGGCAGGTAAGCCAGGGTGGAAATGGAGAGCAGGTCAACCTCTCTGCAGTAGATACGCAGCATCGTGTTCCCCCTCTGACACTGCCAATGCACTAACTCCCCTGCAGAAGGCCCACCTTTTCGCTACAGCGTTAAGTTACAGCAGCTAGCCACAGGGATACTGATGATTAATTATCTAATGATGAAAGGCTCCCTAGAGCCTTAGCTGAGGTAGAAGTTGCTCCTAAAACAGCTGGACTGGAAGGGCACAGGGCAGCGGGGGGAAGTAACTGTGCTGCAATTAACACATAGAAGATACTCTGTTTCCCTTATCCAATCCACTTCCAAGCCCAGACAGAGAGACTGAAGATCACCTGGCACATTCGTAACAGTCAGGAGAATCACTGGCCAGAGGAGTAATTGGGATGGAATTCCCAAAAGCTGCTACTACAAAATATCTTTTAAAATGAGCCCAAGGTAGTTTAAAGAAAACGAATGAGGAAGGGGAGCAACTACCAGCATCAAAATCCGTTTGGGGGGGCAGTGGTGGTGCGATGCAGCTCCTCTATATTCAAGTCAGAATGTTAGAAAAGACGGGAAGATCAGAAGCAGCAAGGCCAGGGTTTATTTTTGGGCGGGGAGCATTCAGAAAACATTCAACCCTATGCTACAGCCCCAATACCATTTATAATACTGAAAGTCATCATTGGCTAACCAGCCATCAAGCATGATTCATGCCAGTGCCAAAATTTGGGTTTATTTCATTAGAAAATTACTCATCATTTTAAAAGATTTTTCATATGACTGCAAGGGACCATTATAAACATCTGGTCTGACCTTCTGCACAACAGAGGCTGTATTTTCTGCTAATGGAGAAGAGAGGTCTTTTTCAGCCCCAGAGACCTCATTATCCAAAAGCCCCCAAAGGCTCTGTGTTAGGGAGGCATTTCTTTCAACAGACAAATATAGCACTCTCATTGACCAGATCAACCAGTGATGTGGGAGGGGAACCTTTACAGCCTTATGGAGGAGGTCTCGCTTGCTTTATTTTTGGTAACTAGTTATAAAATAATGAACTCTAAATAGCCTCTTACAGGGAAGGTGAGAAAGATACATTTAAGTGAACAGAGATAAAGCTTGCATGCCCATAAATTAGTCAGAGAAAATAAGCAAAAGGTTAGCAACCTTTGTCAGATATTAAACCTTAATATGTCAGATTAGAATTTCTGTGCTTTATCTAGGCCATAATATTCATATTACTTCTGACCTGCTAGCCTTTAGAATGCCAACTTTCCTCTGCATCGTGTTTGCCTAACATTTCTGATAATTACATAACAAATTCCTCATGACAGAAGCCTAAAACAAGGCCGGGTTCATTCCAGGCTAAGTATTTTTGGCTCAAAGTTATCACGGTACCAAGTTTCTTTTGGCATTTAGCTCATTTCATGATGAGTGTTGTCATTCCCCCTAAAGCAATATACCTGAGAGGCATACCACTAACCCACTTACTGTAAGATTTACCTCAAACAGTGCTGCACTTACACGCACGCTTCAGTGACACGATACATGTGAACCCATTTAAGCACCTGTTTTAGTGCTTGCAGAATTAGGGCCTTTGATTGCAATTCTTACAAAGCAGAGGCTGTCTTTATTCTGCATTTTCTACACTAACTGCTTTGATCCTGATGGAAGCTATTGCAAAAATAATTACCTGTAGGATCTATGAGTGGATGGGCTGTTTGAAGAATAACCGAATTCCATGGTATAATGTGAACGTTCAGTAGCTGGTGATGGTGGTGGGTTCAAAATCTAAGGGAAACAAAAGAAAAAAGCCACAGTTTTTTTAAAAACCTACGAAGGAGAATCAAGAAAACATCACGTTATAAATTTCTTTTTAGTACTGCTTAATAGGAACCTTAAGTTAAGAACTGCATGCATAGCACCTCCCAACAAACAGGATTTTTCTTCTGTTTATTCCCCAGTTCTTTAGCAGACACTGGAAATGCCGCTTGTTACCATTTCCATAGAAGCTATTACTAAGTTGTTCTTAAAAAATGCTGACTGCTGTTGCTATTTTGACATACCCACTGCTGAAAAGTAAAGTTGAAGCTAGCTGTTCAATACTAGATTGTCACTAGGGATACCACGGTCCTAGGCAAACTGGCAGATGTCTGCTCCTGCTAGCTTGTAGTCCCCAAGTATTCTGCTGTTTATAATATTTGCAGCGTGCTGTCCAAGGCAAGCATTTCTTCCCTATACAGCCATGCTCTTACTGCAAACAGTATATTCATTAGTTTAAAGATCTAACACGACGGGTTGATTTTCGGAACCGAACACAGACAGTTGAAGATTTCAGCCTGCAGTGCCCAAGCATGTAACTAACACTCAGTAACAGCTTGGTGGACATATAAAAATAGCTAAAACAGCCACCACTAATGCTAGAAGTAAAGCAACAGGGAGCCCTCTAGGGCTGGTACCAACTTTTATATAGTATCTAGCACAGCACACTACCCATTTGTCACTAGAGGAATGCTACGGAGTTGCAAGACACTTTTTTATTTATCTGTCACTTGCAAGACACATGACACAGAACTTCATTTTAATTCCTTGAAAGGTCTGCACAGAATCAACCACAGCATTACCTCCAGAGGCACATGGCAGAGTATAATGAAAGGAGATTGCTCTGCCAGAGCTGCCCAACATTTATAGGGATTTTTTTCATCTCCCCTGACAGTCTAACAACTTTTTCTGGCACTGAGCTCTCACAACTTTTTAAAATTAATAGAAAATTGCTATACTGTTTTCAAAGACGACAATCTCTTCTTCCTTCCCTTTCAAAATCACTTACTCCATATTCAAACAAGTTTATTAGGCTAGAAATCTAAAAAAAATTAATCTGTCAATTAATTATCCTCAGAAAGACACTGGCACTTTCCCTGAAAGCTATTAAAGGCCTATGAATATCAGAATGACTTACTGGAGGAAAGTAAGTGCCTTTGGTACTTGAAGAACTACTGGAAGAGGCTCCAGTGACATGGGCCCTGTCATAGGGTGGCCCACTGCTTCCTCCCATAATGCTGAGGGAGCTGATCACAGATTTACCTCGAGACATTCCTAAAGAAGAACAAAGATCTATGTCAATATTCAATTCTTTGAAGCAAACAGAGAAAATAAAGCTTAAAAAAAATAATCTAGAGGATAAGAGCAGTATAAGTACATCTTCCAAAACCAAAATTAATCTTCTTGGTATTAAGAACAAATTCATTGCTCCTTGAAGGACAATTGGAATGAAGACTGTCAGGGAATAAACATGTTGGTTTTGTGTATCAGCTACTCAATTGCAGGACTTGGCACTGGTCTGTACTAGAACTGTGTGAAGAGAAACAAGATTTCTTTCACTTGAACAGCTGGAAAAGACTTGAGAGAACAGGCATTCAAGGCATTATTTCTATGCCTCAGAATAAAACATGAAACCGACTCCGACCACCTCAACTGAGCAACTGAAATTTGTGTTAAAGAAGAGAGGGTTTGTGTTCTTTCATTTCCACACCGTTAAGTAAGCTTTTGCTACTGGACTGAAGCACCCTGGCAGAGAGTCCAAGCGAGAAACCGAGCAGTATGCCACTGTGCTTGAAATAATGGTGAAAATTCTGCTCAAAGATTCTCTTTATGAAAGCAGGTTACTACAGAAAGCAAAGAAATTTGGTGCATTACTTTAACCCTGTAACACCCTCACAGAATCTCTATGTTCCAACTGGAACCTGCTGGATTCAAAGCCACAAGTTACAGTACATATTTTATTAATATATACGGAAGCAATGCATATAAATGAAGTGCAACATTGCGGTTAAGTCTTACTTTTTAAACAGCAGTAGCATCATACACTTGGGTTGGTGGTGGAAACTTCACCATCAAACGGAGTAAGCTGAGACCACAGTTATTGCTGGTCATTACAGACCTTACAAGAAGTTTCAGAAGCATACAAACCCAGTCTACACATCTAACAAGAATAACTACATAATGTTTAAAGTCCCATAAATATAACTTTAACTTTACCCTGTACTGTCATGACACCTTGCTGATGCTGTAATAGTCCAAAAAGAGGTTTCTTGAGTAGCCAAAGAAAAGAACTCCCACAGTATGTGCATCTATTTGAGCTTATGGTTCTCCTAAGTATCTAAATGCTCTAGAACAACATAGATAAAATAGCAGTTCATTATTATAAAGAAGTGTGGTGACAAGCCTTGACAGTCTTGGCTTCCAACAGCTTCCAAGAATTATGCATCAAGAATGGACACCTCCTGTGCATACATGCACAGTATCCTCAAGCTACAACTACGTGGTGCCAAAGAGCAGGACAAGGATCACACCATTTACTCACCAGGAAGAGACCCTGACAAAGAGCTGGGGTGAGGCACATAACCAAGAGGTACAGAGGCTGGTCCATGCACCACATAATCATTGGTCATTGTTTCCCCATCTCCCTTCATGCGTGGGCACAGCACTCTCTGGCAGATAAAGTACATTGCACCAACCACAAAGACTGTAAGGATCACACCAATGATGGAGCCTATTGTGTTGTTGGGCTGTGGTGCAGGCTCTTCCGTTGTGTCTAAAAGGAAAATCAGACAGTATGAGTTAATCCAACAGCTTCACGTACCAACATTAGTTTTCCTGACATCTTTCCACACAGGAAAAATAAAAGTCTTCTTTTCTATAGGCAGACAACAGCTTTCAAATTAATATATGGGAAGAACAAACAGGCACTGGGACAGGTCAATTTAAAGACTAAGTGTCCATAAGGCCTGCCTGTGTACAAGATGACCTTCACGCAGTAGACAGGTTTCTGAATCACAAGTGACAGGAAATGAACAGTACATGCATGTGCAGGGGGGTTGACAAACCAGGTCCTGATCTTGCTTTATGCTGCCAGGCAGAGCTATCCTTTGAACTGGATGAACAAGACCTGCAACCATGACTCCAGATGGCACTGTGCTGGGACTCCAGTTCTGCTTTTTCTCGTCATTAAGGACGATGACAACTACTTTTCATGTTGCACCTCATCAGGCAAGCACCTAGGTTATCACTCAGTGTAACAGATTGGCACTCCCTTTTCTCAAATGTGTCACATTCACTTATGCTGAACAGTAGAGTTGATGCACCAGTGATGAGTTTTGGGTTTGCTGATATTTATTAAGCTATCTAACCTACTCCACATCTGACCCACACTGGTGGTTACAGATATAACTGTGCATCAGCTTTAGAGGTGCCAGCCTTATGAGGAATCTGTATCTGAAATGATTATTCAACAGTC
>NW_010552465.1:57337-117788 GCF_000687285.1 Phaethon lepturus | reverse complement strand
TTCCGCTACAATCCCAATTCTAAGCAGTGACATTTCTGGGAATAACTGACAAGCCCCTGTCTGTGCTTCACGAATTTGACAAGAAAAGCAGACTTTAAAGTATTTTCCTGTTCTAGTCAGTGTTTTACATCTTATCCATTACTGAAAGTCTTTTCCTCAACACATTTTCTTCTCCCTGAACACCAAACCCACACTTTAACCAGCTTGTCACAGTCTACAGAGATAAGTAAACAAACTTCTGATCATACTGGAGGAGGGACAGTGACAACTGCAATCTTACTCCAGGTGGGCTAATTTTCCATTCTCTGTTACAAAACCAGATAATATATGAACTATAAAAAAAGATAACTATACATGTCTGTGATGATGTCACTAATAACTTGGTAGCATGACAGAACATCTCCTATTACTCCTTCTTAAGATCAAGCGTCCAACTCTGGCTTTGCATTTTCAAGTTACGTGTGTGTGTCAACTGTGATATACGGATCTCTAACACAAGAAAAGATGTCCCCATTTATAATTTCTTTTAAAGCACCAACAGCGAAAATGAACTTTCAGGTTGGAATTTTAAAGGCAGTGATCTTCTTGCAGAGCCCTGGAGATTTCAAGGTAGGGGATATCACATGTTATGAATCATAAATCAAGCTCAGAATTACAACTTTTCAAGATGCAAAGGAAATCTTAGAAGGTTTATTCTGTAAACAGAGTGATCCTCTGATTCTAAAAGCACCTGCTATTAATTCTCTGGATGAGAAAACCATGAAGCAGGGCAGTAATATATAAAAGCCTCATGCTGCTAGAAAGATTTTTTTTAAACACTGTACCATCTCAGCATACTAACAGGTTATAGTAAAACTAACCTTTTATTTCTTTTAAAAGTTTAAAAGGTAAGTGGAAAAATTACTAGCCTGCTCTGCCTCAGACACTACTTGTTCAGAATACCAGTTGTTTTTGTTATTCCTATTCCACCATGTTGTGCATTAATTGCACGACAGCAGTTATGAACAGGAGCATCCATTTTGGGAACAATTAATTCAGTCTGGTTGGCAGAATAAAATCTAACTCACAGAGAAGATAAGAAACAAATTTTGTACACTGCAATCAAGTCTCTAGTCTCCAGTTTTACACTTACAGCATCCTTGCTCATCTGAGCTGTCACTGCAGTCCAAGTTGTGATCACATTTCTTGCTTTTCCCAATGCACTGCCCGCTGGCACAGCGGAACTGATCGGTTAAACAAAGCACTGGAAAGAGAACCCCCACACACACCCCAAGAGTCAGTATCAAAGACTTCTACTCTTTAAAATGATTAAGAAAACAAGATACCAAAGCATACAGTCAGGAGTATCTTGGGAGACCTTAGCCTGCTGCTACCTTCATTTCTTGAAGTAGCCAGTGGCACACAAAAGTCCTTCATGCCAACCACGCATAAAGAGTGATTCAGTGTTCTGTTGAGGATACGGCACAGTGGGTACCCGGTCCTTAATGCCTATTTATAGTAAGAACACTACAAGATAAAGTTACCTTGACTAAACTAACTCAGAAGCAGAAAGCCACTGAGAACACAGGCACTTACTGCAGGACATGATTATTGCAAAATTACTGTAAGAATCCCCAACTCTAAGCATTTACTGTGATAGAGAGGAAAATTAATTATTTATTTAAAATAAATCTGCCAAACCATGATGATAAAATGGTTTAAGAAAGATAAACGTGGTTTCTCAATGCCCTTACGCTCCTCTTGTAAACCAGAAAACTCCGTGATCATGGGACGATATATTTCACTTGACATTATGTAAAATAAAAAAAACACCCAAAAACTGGAGCTCTGCCAGTACACTCAAAAAATAAACTAAACACTTTGGGAAAAAAGGTGCTGCAGGCAAGGTGCTGGCTGCTGTTGTTTACACGTATTTTTGCCTCCTGTTTCTCATAAATCCAGAATTCTTTGTGACTTCATTTGAATTAAGAAGTTAAAGACTTTTCTGATCTGTAATCGATTTGAATACTCTGAATAACAGGGCCACATTGAAGGTGATCAACAGCCCTTGGTCTGGTATCTCCAGATGCTGGATGGCAACTGGGAAGCTAACTTACACAACGTATTTTCAGACGTCAGCATCTCATCTGGTTAACAATCATCTTTCATCACATAGGAATTTCTGCATCAGTCTGTATGTTTTTGTTTGAGCTGGAGCACATCTTTTGGGAAGAAATTCAGCCTTGATTCAAAGACCCTTAGACAGTCTCTTCAAAGAAGGAAAATGTACTGAAAGGATGTAGAGACGAGTCATCCTTTTAAGCTTACAAGTTATCCCTACAACTTCTCACTACTTGTGCAGGGGGAAAGGACAAGTTTGCTCATATTTCACTTTGTACACGGGTGGGGTAGTTCAGACTCCACCAGCATAACCTGTCCTTTCCAAAATCAAAAGAACCTAATTCTCATTGTGTTGGCAATAGCACTTCCCTCTATAACGACTGCTTAAATACTCTTTTGCTGTGCTTTACAGGAAGAAAAGGTCTCCAGAAATCTCGCCTGTGTCTCACTCCCACTTACTCACAAAAACTTAACTTCATTTTATTCACGTATTACAAAATAAATAATCCCAAGACCTTTACTTGGTACAAGGTACACAAAAAATTATGACAGGGATTTGCTCCACTTTCTAATTCACTCCCAGTTACCAGGTTTTTAGAGGTTAAAAACATATCATCTTTTTAATAGTACTTTTCACAAACAGAGCTTAAATCACTGTGCAGATCAGTGTTATTTCTGTCTCATGGGTGGAGAAACAAAAGTATGGAGTTGTGAAATAATTTCCCATTCAACAGATCAGTTTAAAAACTAGCAGAACCTCAGATCCTTCCAAATCCTACTCAGCAATAACTCTGTTATCTATCACAGTGTCCCCATGACAGCTTTATTTTCATCACTCTCTCAAAGATCCTCTGTACCTTCACAGTTCTTCTCATCCGAGTTATCCTGGCAATTGGCTTCTCCATTGCACCGGAGGGCACCTTCTATGCACTGTCCACTTTCACACTGGAACTGGGTGTCCGAGCACACTGGGCAGTTCTTTTCATCACTGTGGTCTTCACATTCAGTGAAACCATCACAGCGCCAGGCCACTGGGATGCAGTCAATCTCACCTGTGAAACAGGTGAACTGCTGAGGGGAGCATGTTGGTGGTTCTTTAAAAATCAAGCAAACAAAGAAAAAATAAAAATCCAGGTGAACAAACAGCTGATCAGGACAGGTAAGGACAAGAAGAGCTCAGCTGCCTTCATTTATCAAGCAGCTGATAAACGTGCCACATCATAAGGTAACTTCCACCCTCACTGCCTCCACAGTCATTTGTGCAGATCTGGAGCCCCATGTGACTGATGCAGGCTAATGTTGATGGAGCTTCATTAGACACAGAACAAGAGGAACAGAGAAACATGCACACTCAAAACAATTATTTTCTTCCCTTCCCACTTCAGCCTCTTACACCCTTCTCTTAGTAGGTCTTCAAAAGTTTTCATTTAAAGTCAACACACTTTTCTTCTCCCCCTTTCCTGCAACATCACTGTATACACAACCAATGGCTCACTTTCTTTTTAATGTTTGACAGTCATTGTATAGAAAACATTAAAAGGATGTAATGCACTGCAGATGGATGCACTGTGACTCAATGTCTAGTTATGTGCCCTCGACAGCTCTGTTCAGTCAAAATTCTTTCAAAACGACAAAAAACTGCTCCATCTAGTCAAGCTCCACTATCTCAACACAGCTGTTAGCTGTTATTTAACATTTACTACAGTAACTGTTAATCTCATGCAGTAAGTAAGTGTGGATTTTTTTCCCTTTTTTTAATCCCCCTTTCCTCCCCCTGCTTTTGGCCTGGTGTTAAACTTGCTCTGAGAAAATATCTGGATTATGTTAGCTCTTGTTCCATTGTGAGACCACACGTCGCCTTGATGGCGAGAAGATTGCATAATAAATCCATTCAGCATGGTGGCACAAAGAGACTCAAGCACCAAAGTGTCTCTTCTCTCCCCCATTTCAACCCCACCCCTGGAGACACCAGGGCGTAGGCTACAGTGGCCATATCACCACAGAGGAGGCAACTTGCCCTTCTGGGACTGCAGTTCAGGGACACGCACAGGGTGAGTTTGAGGAGGACAGCAGATAAGAATAAAATGGCCCAGACAGTGCAATAAGCTAGAACATGAGAATCTACCACTATCTGAAAAAGGAGAACAGAGTAATAGAAAAAGGTAATAGAAATCATACAATTAAAAAATAGAGTTGAAATAATTCACTGGTCTTAAGCAGAAAGAGTGAACAGAAATCCTTATTCAATAGTCAACTAGTGACTTTTCCCTCTTCTCCTCCTTCTCAATACCTGCAGATTTAGCTGGGGGTAGAGGCAAAGAGTAAAAATGCGTGTAAAAGCATGTTAACAGCACCTGGTGCGCTGTCACATTCTTTCTGCTCAGAAGCCACCCCTAAAGACGGAGACCCCCACCCTGCAACACAGAAGCTGAACGCTCAGTGACACAGAGCATGGGAAGGACTTACCTCCACAGGACAGCTCATCCTGCAGCAGGACAAGGTGGACTGGGCAAGAGCAGCGTGTGGTGCCGTCACCCTTCACGATGCAAATGTGTGAGCAGCCGCCATTATCTTGAGAACAAGGATGTTGTCCTGTGATTTTAAAAATAAGAAAGACGTACTGACAAGAAATCCCCACCTCTTTTCTGGCCTTTCAGTGATTTCTTGGGGCTCACAGAACTCCTTTCATTATTTCCTCCTCCCCTACTAAAAACAACTCTGAAAAAGTTGAATTTTGTTGTGTGCATTTTTTCCCTTTACACACATCAATAATTATCATGCACACTGATCATTGTCTGTGATCTGAAATGTTGTGACAATCGTGCGATGGAGTCTACTAACACAGTAAACAATACTCAAAGCATTTTGCTTCTTGTGTGAGATAGAATTAGTTCTGCAGCAAAAATAGTAGCATTAGTAATCCAAAAGGATGCCTTGGATTCCATACTTCATTTTCTCTATCAAAGACCATTAAAAAAAGTAAACTTTTCTAATTTATGAATTCTGAAGCTTCCACACTGTCTCTGAAACTCAAATTAACATGCTCTAGATAAACATTAAAATGAAGAGGCATATTTAATAAGGACAACATACTTCTCTTGGAACTCCTGACAGATTTACTGAGATTAATAGCAAACAAAACTAGTAGTAGTCTGCACTGATGCTTTAATTAAACATCCCCAGACATTTTTCTACATATTTCTCCAAGGCATGCACCACAGCCTATTAACCAGGCCTGTTTCCTCCAGAATGACAGCAGCACCACTGCTTTAACCATCCAGCTCCTGTCGTTTCAAGCACCCTGCATGGGGAAAAGCTATATCCTGGTAAACAGAAAACTTTAAAAAGTGCAGCCATGTTCAACACAAATTGTTATTTAATGCACACTTCCTTTGTGCAATGCAATGTTGCTCTTCTGTTATTTACTTTCAGTACGAATTGCCACCACAAAAATTGTTCACTTTGCCTTCAAGGCAGGCAGTCCATTGAAACATTTACTGCTAGTAAAAGGCCCTGAGAGCTGTGCTTGTCTAAACTGAGTGAACACCTAGTAGCAACTCACTAGTGTGTCACAGCCATAATCATCTGCTAGGGCTAACAAGACATTTTCACTGTGCCTACAACCAGTGTATGGAACTACCAATAAAGTTGTCATCAGCAACAAAACGTAATGCTGGGTTTGTGACAGATGTCCAGTCCATTGCCAACTGCCCAAAGGAAACAAATTTAATTGCACCGTGGCGATGCACAAACACAAAACCATACCAACTTCTGGCCCCTTCGATCTGCACTGATGTTGATCAGCGACAAGGCAAAACAGGCTCATGTCTCCACGGCCACTCCTTGCCACTCGCAAATAGGGATTGCACTTACTGTATTCCTGAATGTTGAGCTCTTTCACAGCATGGATGTCACTGAGTTGTGCAATACGAGCTTGGACCTTTGTACGTCCTTCTCGACCAGTCATATCAATCTTTTCAATCATCTGCTGTTGCCTGTCAATCCAATACAGCCAGTTTTCAAATACAGTCAGTCCCACAGGCTGCAAGATATTAGAGTCTTCCAAAACGATCCGGTTAGCACCTGCAGAAGGAAAGCGTGGTTTAGTACTTCATGTGATTCTAGCTGAGCTATCACAAACATTTTCTACACTACTCACACCACTATTTTCCACTACTTTTACACTACCAGGTAAAAACACAAGCAATCCTCGGTCCTCTGATGCAAGACTGAAGCATTTTGCAGACAGATAATATTTTTTTTTTTCTACTTTCATCAAGATGACAGTTTTTGTGCTTCAAATACATGTACTGTATGTATTTAAGAAGCATCTGGAGTTGGGGGCCCAGCTCTCATGAGCCTATCCAGTCTTTTATCAATAGTATGGGAATTGGTAACTCTTTATATTCTTCTATCCTTTTTTGGAGAGATTAACTGCTTTGTCTTGGCATACAACAGGGAATAAGAAGATGGATTATTAGCTTGAGTTAACTAATACAAGATAAAATCCAAGTGAAGGCAAGGTAGTTAGTACTTTCCACATGAATTATGAGATTAAGGTAAACACTTGACTTCTGACTTCCTCATACTCTTTTAACTACATTATCTTCACTAAGGTTTTCATGCTAAGTTGGGAATGTTCCTTTCTTCCTAGCGAAGACAGACTTTCCTCAGTTCCTTTAGCAATCATCAGTGGCAGCCAAGAGGCT
Organism: Phaethon lepturus; assembly: GCF_000687285.1. Classification (NCBI taxonomy): domain Eukaryota; kingdom Metazoa; phylum Chordata; class Aves; order Phaethontiformes; family Phaethontidae; genus Phaethon; species Phaethon lepturus. Next base: position 110,979 of record NW_010552465.1, on the reverse strand, counting down.
TTAGCCTTACACGTCTGAAGAGTATTTGTTGACTTTTATGCTAGATTACCTGGCATTGAATATAGTCAAGAGCAATTGCCACACTCCACATAAAACAGAAGACCGTCTGCAGCTGTTTTAAAGGTATCATTAAGGACCGTCCAAAGACAGTGATGACTTCATAACTCATACACAGAAGAAAAATAGTTATTCAAAACCTGAGAGCTCAAGAGTGAGGTTTAATCCATGCTTTGTTTATTTTACATGACATGACATGGTCATTAACACTCAAATATTCAGTGAGGTTTATCAGATTCTGAGCATAAAATTACTCACAAACATAATGAATCTGCTTCAGTTTTGAAATGCTGAGAACAGTATTACACTGTCTAAAATTAGGCCACAGCTTGAAAATTTACATATAAATCCTGGTATTTCAGGTATCTGGGATCACTGCTATTCTTATTTTTTGCTTTTACTACAGCAGACAATAACTTTGCATATGTTCATCCACAAAACAATTTCCATAAAGTTTTTTTTATAATTTGTCCTGTAAAAATATACTAGTACAACTGAGTACCACAGAAAAATTCTACCATATCCACACAAGATAATGTTATGGGACAAAGGACATATATTTTATGATTTTATAATTTGAACAGGTTCTATCCCTCTGTTTTGATTAGTAACAAAATTGTTTTTTGGCTTGTGGAGAATTTAGTCAACACAATGTCAGTGATGATGACTTATAAACAAATTCAGCTGTGAAAAATATATTTATCTCCTTTTCACTAAACGCATACAGAGCTCAGAAGTTAAGTACCCTTCCAAACATTTAGCAAGTGGTAATATATAAAGCAGAACACGGAAATTCAAATACTAATCCTCAGCTAGACGGGGCTCTCGCCCACCACTTTGGAACAACACCAGCAATGATCTGATTAAGAAAAGACATTGGTGGATTCTGAAGGAGGCTATAACCCAGACTGATGTAGAAATTAATAGACTGAGTGATGTAAGTCAAACTAAATAACTGCAACCATCTATTAACCCCCATGGGCATGACTCACTGTACAGGGAAAAGGTAAGAAACAGCAACCTGCATCTTAAAAGTTAAGCTGGGAATAGAGGAAATGCAAAGATGACAGGAAGGAATATAGTTAAAACTAAGACCTTGACCTACCCAAATGCAGTCTGTACATGCCCTGCTCTGCCATGCCCATGTCAATCAGCATGGCATTTAGCAGTATGCTCCTAAAGCTCTGAAGCTTAGAATTTTCACTCCCTTAATGTCTTAATCTTTCTTTTTAATATTTGTGACCAAGTGTAACTGACTATTTCTGACTTAAACCAAGACACTGAAATCCCTCCTTCCATAAACCAACAATGAAATCTGAAGCTAGCTCATTAGGGTGCTAGTCCCCTTTACTGGGAATGCCAGATGAAAGGGAGATGTGATTAAGAGAAGCTTTGTCTCCTTGGCATCAGCATTCTCTTTCCAGCAATACCTTGTACAAACAGACATAAAAACAAACAAACAAATAAAAAAAATCAGGACACACCCATAGCTCATTCTGTTTCCAAATAAAAATTACTTAATTCCAGAATCATTAGACATTTCCAAATCACACTAATTGTTCTGGAATAGAAGAACTAATTTCCAAATACTTTCCATGGTAGGGAGCTAATTCCAGTCATCTTTTCATAAACAACCCTTAATCATGTGAAGAATCTGGTTAGCTTCAATAGGATCTCCCATTTGGGCAGCATAACTGAGTCTTAACTGCATGCCTGAAGGATAGGGAGGAAGAGAAGGACTGCATCACATAAAAGGCATTCTAGTTCTCCTTCCCTTTATGGGTACTGGCATCTACGGAGTTGACAGAGCAAAAGACTGTGCATGTTTTTAAGAAGCTAACATGCAGAAAAATTACTCTGACGGTCAAAAGAGCCTATTAATCAGCATTCCTAAGCACAGGAATGCATCTCAGCAGTTACCAATTTATCGTGGTGATTATAGCAATCTATTTGTGGTGCAAATGACAAAACCAAGAGAGGTTTTGGAATGATTTTCCTTCATGTTCTTTGAAAATATGGCGAGATTTTACTGAAACATTAAAACCAGACTGGATTAGAATTTAGACCCATCTTCTCCTCTGGCACCCTAATTTCTGGCAGATAACAGACAAAGAGAGAAACAAAGCACATATTATGTTCTATTGCTGCCCGTTACTTTACTCATGCAGACTCTGGATCTGGGATAGCCTAGAACATACTGGGATAGACCATAACACTTTTTTTTTTTTTTTTTTAAAAACAACTCACTAACTCAACTCAGCTTATGTTCTGTGTTTTAAAACAGTAAACAGTCAGGATATCACAGTTCATTAGTTACCCTGAATCGTCCAGTGACACACCACATTAATAACCGAAAAAAATAACTATCTTGCTGAGCCTCAATTCCAATCATCTAGAAAGCCTGAAATGTTTTGCAAAACAAAAGCTAATTCTAGCAGCTTAGTAGAAGGCTGAAAATCACACTGGTGTCAGTGGGATTACATGCTGCTACTTTGAATTAAGGTATCCAGTCATCAGTGAAAGACATTACTACAAACTACCATACTCTTGTTAAAATTTTCAAACTCGCTATCAGATTGCAAAGTGTGTCCTTATTTCCTTACGTGTGTACTTGTGCTTCTGATAGTAGAATAACACTCAACTGAAGAATAAGGACATGCACTATTCAAACTGGGGATGGACCTACTGCAGAGAAAGGAGAAATTCTGCCACTGCCCTCCATGAGCAGCAGTGCAAGGGGGGCATATACCCCATCACCTAACAGAGATGGGTATGTATGTGCTCAGAACATCCTGGCACTCCCAGCAGCAACATCCAGCCTGGCTCATATCACATGAGACAGCTGACCTGATCCAGAGCAGCTTGCTGGATCCAGCTGGTAAATAAGAGACATCTCTCTCTCATCCAATCCGACTGCATGATTCTGCCTCTTCTTTCTCCGGTTCCGGCTGCTTTCTCAACGCTCGCTGAACCAACTCAGCTTTTCAAACCAACAGAACACTGTTCTCTATTTCTCTTTTTTCTGTATATTGTTGTTAGGTTATTGGTTTGCTTACGTGGCTAAGTGAGCTGAATCAACTCATAGAGAAGGTAAGACAAGCAGCAAAACCAACCTCAGGGAGCAGGCAAAGAGCATTCCATAGCTGGAAGAGGGAGTTTTTTTCCTTTTGAGAACATCTCTCTCACATCATTTCACCCTAAATGACAGGTACATAAGTGACCTGCACACCTGCTGCTTTAGCTCTGCAGGAGAGATTTCTCCACTAATGGGAAACTTTCCTCTGATGGACAGATTACTGCACCAAAACCAATGCCTTTAAAAACAATCCTCTCCCTCCCCTTTCCAAAACTGCTGCAAGTTATTTGTGAACTGACTTTGGGAAACCACACGAAGGTCTTGCAGTGAGAAACTGAAGTAAATAGCATGTGTAGCAATTAATAATGCAAATCATAGATAAAGGCATGAGACTGTAAAGGCATGCTGCATGAATCATGCACATTCCCTGGCTGGGAATTTAGGGAGTGATTAGAATCACAGTACAGACTGTTTATAGTAGGAAGGAAAAGAAGACACCTTTCTTTTCTCTGCATTCCCCCACACCCACGCCACACAAATGAATCACTGAATTAAAGTGCTACTCTACCTGAAAGGTCACTGCTTTCAATTCTCCGCAGGTCTGAATCAGCCCAGAACAACTTGCCTAGCTGGCTGTCAATAGCTAAGGCTATGGGCTTGCTCAAACCACTGAAAAAAAGGACCTCTCGTTCAGTTCCATCCAGTGCTGCTCTCTCAATTTTAGGAGACCTTTCCTGTAGGTTGGTGAAATACATGTATCTGGAATAGGAATGATTAGAGGAAAAAAGTTTACTTGATATTTCTACATTTTTGCTATATGACCAAGACATCTAACAAATGTCAAAGATGTTTTTATTCTGACAAACAGAAACCAACCAGCAGCAAGAAAACAATTCGATTCTCAAGACCTTCAACCTGAATTTCCCCACACCACTATTTCAGCTACATACCCTTTCTCTGGATTCACCACAATGGCCCTGGGCCTATCTTGATCTCCTTTGAGCACCACTCCCATGGGTCTCCCATCCAGGCGTGTCACATTGATCACATTAGTAGCTTCACAGGTCCAGTAGATATAGCGGCTGTAGATGTCGATGCTCAGGTCATAAGGCTGCATATCTAGGTTCTGATTGGGAACTGGACTTGTCACAACAGTGAGGCTCTACAAAGGAAAGAAAAACAACCCATAGAAAAGCATTTAATCTGATCCAACGTGAGCAATTTTATTTGCTATGGATGCACCACATCAAACTACTGGTCAGCAAAAGGAAGTGGACAAAAGGAAGGAGACACGCAGGTCCAGTTGCCCCACCAACACCTTTGATCAGATATAGACACTTAGTCTTGATGATTTGTTATAACGGCAATCATGTTAAGTTGGTTGCATCTCACAAGACTTAGCAAGTTTGACCAATAAGTCCAACATGTCTCTATGTTGAAGATTCAGGGTCAGCTTCTGTGGTTCCTCTGCTTTCTTGACAACTCTAAGTTCAGTTTGGATAGACCCAAACCCAGCAAATTTAGCACCCTATAACAAAAACACATCACCACTAATTCCCAAAGCTGCAGCTGAATGGATAAAAACACAGGCAAAGTGAGGCCAGACAGCAGTTGAAATTCTTGCCTCATTCTTCTCCACCATTGCTGTCATCACACTTGGGAGACATAACATAAGGATGAATAATAAATGGGAAAGCAACCCTGCCAACAGACAGAAACGACATCAGCTAGCGTACCACAGCAACTTTAGAGCATTTCCAGCTAACACCTTTGTGCTTCAGAGTTCTTGCATTCTACTGGTCCAGACCTCTGAGTTCACATGCTTTTTTTAAGTTGTTGTTTGTTTTTTTGTTGTTGTTGTTTTTGTTTGTTTGTTTGTTTTTAGAAAGAAACTGCATAGTCTCCCTACAGTGAAAGGTGAACCTAACTGAGATCTTTCCTGAACTTTTCAAAAAAATTCTTAAGAGGATTGAGAACTCACGAAATGTGGCCTTACATAATCTTTTCGGAAAACTTCATGCTTTTGAGGTGAGCAGCCTCCACCCTCTCACCCCCAAATTAAACTTCACTGTAAAATTTGCCTAACTTTATTTGGTTTGTCACCTCTATGAAAGGGCGTGCCTACAAGTCTTGCATTTGTTTATTCTGCTGAAGCTGGCAAAAACCTGGTGCCTTTGACTAGTTTTGGGTGTTAAATTATTTAGATATTCCAAAATTAAAATCATTGCTAAATTAAGAGTTAAGGCTGAAGGGCATTGCAGCAGGATCCAACTCCCACCACACCCACCACCAGAAACCACACTCTCTTACAAATTAAACTGAATCTAGCACCTCAGTGTTGTTCATCTTAGTCTCCCACTCCTCCCCCATTCAAAAAATCAGGAGGGAAAAAAGAAAAACCTATTTTAAAATGTGAAAATGAATAAGCAGTCATTGCTCACAATCTCACTAAACCTGTATCATCTTTTGCCTTCTACCCTACTCTACTTTTTCTCTATTCCCCACTCAAATACATTTTCCCGAGCCTGCTACATGTCTTACAGGTCACTAGTTTCAACCTCGTTGCTCAGTGCCTCGGTGGCTGACAAAACAGCTCTCTTCCTAACCCCAACAGAAGCTGGGAGTCTTCAGACACAGCTGTGTCCTCACAAAGTCCCACCCTCTTCATTTCAGAGTCCATGTCCCATCCCCTGCTCATTTGCAACTCTTCCTTCTCTCCGACACACTCTCATTTCTCCCATGAACCTTCCGTTCCATGTTTCACTTCTCTCAAATGCGGGTGTCCAACAGCCCTTGGCCAAAAGACAGCGTTCAGCAAATAATGTAGTGTGAACAGCAGTATCTTCAAGTTTGCCTTAGTTTTCCATGTTTTATTTCCCGCTGCACCTCCCAGATTACTGGCTGAGGACTCCAGAAACTCCCAATGCCACTTGTTTTGCCAAGTGACAGCTAGTAATCCACAGTAAGTCTGTGTACCTAAATTATTCATGTACCACCATTCGTTACTGGGGGTAGGGCATGCCTCCCTCATCTTTTAGTAATTCCATCACCCACAGGATACCTGGCTGCCGTCTTCCTGTGCCTTCCGGATGATGTTCTGTCGAGAATCAATCCAGTACAGCTGCTTATCCAGGGGGTCATAATCGATGGCTCGAACATTCCTGAGACTATGGATAGGGAGTATGATGTCTGGACTCTGCTGCTCATCTATCACCATGCGATTAATTGCATTCTTCTGACTGAACAACAGAAAGGTTGTAGGAGCTTGATGGGTTAAAAAAAAACAACAAACGGAGGGTGAAAGGGTTACACATAGCAATAATGTTGGGTATTCCTATGTTCAGTAATGACGATTTCTACATATAACCAGATAGTACCTATTATTTCATTCCCCTTCCCCCTCTTCCTTTGCCAAAACAAATAAAAGAAACAACAACAAAAAAATCAAAACAAAACATAAAAACCCCCAACCTCTTATCAGTTTGAAAAGCCTCTCAAATGACCTCTTTTTACTATAAATGTCTGAACTTGGATGTGACAGACAAAGATAATTAGTCGCAGGACTAATGCATGTGAAGACTTCTGTTAAAATCACCTCAAAGAAGAACAGTCAGACATGCCTCTCAAGGAACTGTCAATTTTCTTTCTAAAAGGGTGCCAGTCAAATGTAGCTCCACTATTCCAAAGCTGAACCTTCTGCTAGGTACACTTCTACTTGCAGAGGAAGCTGAACAAAAGCCAGCATTGGTTCCTTATTTTTGAGGTCCCACGGAACAGAGATTGCCATTAGAGTGGTTCAGTCCTGTTCCCACAATCCCTATTTCTGCCTGCACTGGAATGGAACAACAACTAATTCACAAGAAAATCTCTTAGGAGTGTGCAAGGCTGTGTTTCTGGAGAAAAATCTGTTCACTCTTCTCAAATTCATGTATCTTTCTTAGTTCTAGGTGCCCATGTGGGAATGCTAAACTGCAATCAGGAAAACAAAAAAATCTGATGCTCTGCTCCATCTTTCCAGATGCCAGGCAAAAATTTCCTGGACAAATGATCTTTTACTTAGAAATACCATCAAACATCAGAAAATAAAGACTTCTCCAACCTGTACAGCTGTAGTTTACTGGCTGTATCTTACTGTAAGTGCACAAGGCATTTAATACATTGTTAAAAAGAAATTATCCCTCTATTACATAACTGGGTCAGAAATCAGAGGAGGTAGTTAAAGCATTTTGCCTTTTCAGTGTTCTTTTCAATAATGGTCTACCTGAAGCCACTGCTGTGCAAGATGGCACAAGAGCCCGCAGCCAGAAATTACAGCCTCCCTGAAGTTTGTACAATCTATTCTCTAGAGCACAAGTCTGCGGAGATTAACAGTGGGACACTGCACTCATTCAATCCAGCCTGTAAAACAGGTAAGGCAGCACCTTGGAAATAGAAGGTAGCAAAAGTCTTCCAGAGAACATCATCACTTTCCTTTGTTATTTTAGGCGTACACTTTGAACATTTATTCTGGCTGACGGAAAAAAAAAAAAAAAAAAGAAAAAAAGGCGGGGGAGTTTCCTTGGTAACTAACACTCAATCCTATAGCAATCAGGCCTAATTGCAAGGCATTTTTGCTTTCTGGAAAACCTGTATTTCCCCTCCAAGCTTTTCTCCAATAATTTAAGCCGCCTTCTACTTCGCTCTAAGTTGTAGAAGAAAGCACACAAAAAAGGCAAAGCAAAGTTTATCTGAATGTGTACGGCAAAATAGAAGACTCGGAAAACATCAGAATTCTTGCCAAGCAGTTAAGAGAGTAATGGAAAGGGAAAAAAAGCTTAAGATAAAACAGTGCAGGCAAACATACCATCATAAGCACCTAAAATTCTTTCCACTTTTCCCAAAAAACACCCTCTCACTGTCTAAGATTGCCTGGCTTCCAACTTTGAATTGATGGCTCGTTATAAAGAGCAAGAGCAGAATTTCCCCCCTTGAGTCCCCACATCTCTGAAACAGTACCAATTTCAGAAATCCCTTCCCAGTTTTCACCATTCTCCCTCCCAACAGTCACATATTTTAACTATATTTTTGGCAGGCAAATGGAGTGCAACGAGCACGTCTCCTGTGTAACACTGCCTTCAAACTTCACAACACGTGGTAGTTCTGATGAGATACCAGATCTCATCAGAGCAGTGTGTCCTTCCCATAATTAAAAGAATCTATGCACACATGAGCAGGACAATCCAGAAGGGAGGAACTGGCCTCTAGACAGGGTTTGGGCTAATAATAATGTTCAGGAGTACATAAGCAAGCAAAACAGGCAAGAGAAAGTTAAAACAATTCATGCTCCAATTATAGTGTCCAAGAAAAAAATTAAATTATATGCAGAGAAGCCCAAGTCTCCAATTACCTACAAATGAGAAGCTGGAAAGTTCCCAGGTTTGAACATGGCAGAAGGAAAACTCCTAATACCTCACAAATGGCCCCGAATTGTTCCATGGGGAAATAGTTCTATTCGCTCACAACAGATTTCCTGTATTTTTCTCCTTCCTTTGTTTCCAAGAGCATTTTCACAAAAAAAACCAGGACATGTGATCATTTTGCTACTTATTCTCCACTGGAAGTCAAATTCCTCCACCTACAAAATCACAACCACCAGAGAGGTGCCAGCTGTGCCTCTAACTTGCAGGAAGATGTCAGGGTCTTAGAGCACAAGAATCCAGCTGTCATGCAAACGCCCCTTGTAATAAAAAAGGAAAGGAGGAGTACAGGACACACGGCGGGGTGGAAAATCAGAGTTTTCAGAAGCGCATGATTTTCAAAAAATGCCATGAGGTGGCATTCGTGGAGAAAGCTGCCCTGCTTTTGGCTTTAAAACAACAGTTGGATCTCTACTCATGCATAATGTGGACGAGATAAAATCTGTCTCTCTGTACCATGAATCTCTTCACCCACTGACTAATCTGAATGACACCAGTGGAAATCAGCCATCCAGCCTGGCTGCCAAAATTATGAGAGCTTCACTGGCAGCCAGTTATTGAGAGATGGATAAATTATTTGGTTAGAAACTAATTACACACAGCCTGAGGGGCCTTGCGGTTCCCATTCTGCACAACAATAAAGAAAAATGGGGCTTGGCCGCACTGAGATCAGAAATCTGAAGTGCTGGGGAGGCTGTGGAGCCGAGCCCATCCTCACTGAGGAAGAAACACTTTTAGGGGCACTAGGGCGGTCCAGCTCAGCATCTCATCAGCCAGCAAAAACAGCTACTATAGAATTAAATCTTGACCACCTAAAGGCTACATGAAGTCCAGAATATAGACCAAACTATCACATATCCTTTGTCAGGCAAGATTAGAAATAAATAAGCAGATAAATAAACAAGCAAGTAAGCACTTGAGGAGAGTCTGACAGAGAGATACAAAACCAAAAGCATTTTGAGCTTTCCTGCTTACACAGATTTAGCTGAGTCACTGAAAAGGTTCTCTAACAGCCACTTCTTATTTTAAGGTGATACTGGTATGTTGCAAGACTTTTTTTTTTTGCTTTCAATAGCCTATCTTCTCTTAAAAGTCAGTAGGATTTTAGTATTAGAAAATTGTATTTAAAAATATGTATTTTTATTGCCATCTTTATCCAGTCACATATCCTGCTTCCTATGAAGGAGGGGAGGCTGAGGAACCAAAAATTATTCAAATACACGTTCAGTGATAAAAACAGAAACTAGCTTTAGCTTGGCCTATCGGCAAACATGCTTCACCATCTCACATAAAAGTAATTCTTCTTTTCTCCAAGTACGATGCTAGCATCTGATACTGAACACATCTGCTTCTCTGTTTTATTTTCATTCATTTTGGCTTACCACTACAAGTCCTGTTGTCAGAGTTCAAGGAATAGTGAGCTGGGCAGCCACAGACAAAACCACCAACAGGGACTGCTAAGCAGAGGTGAGAGCAGTGACCATTGCTGGAGGCACACTCGTTCCAGCCCGCCTGCCTGGAGGAATGGAAGACCAAGATGTCCATAACGTAATCCAAATGCCCTTGGATGATAGTTCGGTTCTGGCCACTGGTCTTGTTGGCTCGTTCAATGCTACGCCGGCTCCAGTCTGTCCAGTAAATGTAATCCTGATACTGAGTCAAGCCGAATGGGTGAGGCAAGTCATCGGCTATAATCTCACGGTCAAGGCCTGTTTCCAAAAAAGAAGGGAGAGAAAAAGCTGAATTATATGGGGACAAACAATATGCTGTTTAGTGCTGTGGGACATGTCCCCTGCACAGAAAGGTTAACACATAATTACTTTAAAGTTACTATTTCATTATTACAAAAGTAAATTATAGTCCCATACACTATTCAAAAGACCATCCTGAAGTCTCAGAGCCTATCACAGAAATGTGCTAATCCTGCTTGCAATTCACAGAAGAGAATGTATTTTACTAAAGAAAAAAGTCTCAAGTTTTGAAAACGACCAGGGTTCTCAGAAAGACTTTGTCCTTTCCCTCCTCCCTGAAACAAACAGGATCCCTCTGACGGAGATGCAGGATCCTGACATTGTATTCCCAGTTCAGCACCTCTCGCAACACATTTGGGTCTCTGCCCGCTGCTTACAGAGAGTTGTTATAAGCTTAATAAAATTCTACATCGTATGAGGAGAAAAATTAAATGGACAAGGTTAAACTAACCTGTCTCTGGAGTGTCGTAACAGGAAGGAGCAGTCAGAAACTCAAGGTAGGCAACAGTTAATTGTGTATACCATGGAAATGTTAAGAGACCTTAAGGAGCAGGGCATGGGGGGTGAGGAGGAGGGAATGATTTCAACCACTTTATTTCAACTACTTCATTACCACAGGATGTCCTGCTGTCTAGTCACAGAATATGAACAGGAGATTATGAAGCAAGAAGTCATTCCCTCTTTGCACAGAGACGACGAGGATGCACAGCCCTGGCACAGGGAAGATGAAATTCTAACGCTGTGTCCAGTTCCACAATGTACAAGGGAACACTGAGCCAGCCTCAACAGCACACCAAAACGCATTAAAAGCTGAAGAAAAGCTTTTATATTACATGTAACTCCTACAATGCATCTTCCTGTTTTGATCTTTCTCTAGCTTTGTTCCACTACTGCAAACATATAGTTTAAAGTAGACTAACTCCTTGAGCCTTAAATATCGGCGAGTGATAACGCTAACCTAAATAATTGGGCACACAACAAGGCAGTTCACGCCGGTGGGTGCCGAGAAGTTAAAAAAAGATACTGTGCAAGTCTGAGAGGGCTTGGGTTCTCAGTACACTACCCTGGGACAGTGAAAGAATTAAATATTCCACCAATATTTAGCTGTAATGACCAGGCTACAAAACAACCACACAGACCCTGCTGTGAGAGCAAGACCCATCCCGTGTCCCCCCCCCCACCCCGGTGACCAATACCAGCCAGGAAAAGCTCCTTGGTTGACACTGGGGAAAATATGGGGAAAATAAATTACATTCTAAACAAATGTCCAATAAACTGTTATCTTGGCTTTTTCTCTACCTTTCTACAGATGATGAAGTGTTTGTTATGTATTTGCCAGTGCTCTTCAGAGCAGCAAAACAAGACTCTCAGAACACTGACAGCTGACAGCTTTGTCCTACATATAACTGAAAACATGTACAGTTTGTATAATTTTAACTTTGTGAGCAACTGTATCACCTACAAGAAAATTGAGGCCTCACTAAATGCTGTGTTGCATAAACTTCCATTGTAGAAGCAAACATTAAAGGCGTGCAAGTTTGGAAAAATCTACTGTTGTCTTAAGACAGGTATCTTTGCACTGTTTAAGCGGTAATTTGCCATAGGGAACAGTGAAAAAGCACCACCATCCCCACGACACTGCCCAGGGCTCTGGCGCTTACCTAGCATGTTGGAGGATTCTATCAGGTTGGTATCAAGGTCGGTCCAGTACAGCCGCCTTTTAGCGTAATCAATAGTTAGGCCGTTGGCACGTCCCACATTTGGTACCAAAGTAGTCCGCTCACTGCCATCCATAGCAGCTCTATCGATCTTTGGCTTACCACCCCATTCAGTCCAGTACATGAACCTGATTAAAAGGACAAAAGAAAAAAAACTAATCACATTTAATCCAAAAGAGGACTCAAAGGGAGAAACAACATAAAACAAAAATCCTTAGAAAGAATAAGAGAAAAAAAAGATCTGTAAGTTTGAGCATTTATGAAGCCCCATTACACTAAATGTTTTTTCAAAACGCAAGCAAGGAAGTGAGTCACATTTCCTCAAAATGCTTCCAACATTATTTTTTCCACTTGGGAGATGGGATTTTCACCAGCAAGTTCCATATGAAAGCACTTCAATCTTAACTAACTCATACACGTCAGTGAAGAGGCAAAAGGTTGGCAGTTGGGCACCTTCATTTATACCTGGTTATTTAGCAACATGTTTTCCAAGGCACTTAGCTTCTGCTTCTATTCAGTTGTCCATCAAATGAAGGAATACAAAAAGGTAAGTATGCATGGTACTTTTGTTAATAGGTGCCACTGCTCATCTCCACACAGCTAAGTCAACCAGCCATGTAACAGTGTGTTACATTTCAGCCAAGGGCAGAATAACACAAACCTGTATAGTATTTCCACTGGAGCAAAAGTACAAACTATTACCTACTCAATGCCAGTTTATGCCTCATTTGGCAGCAGCACAGACTTGTACCCGTTTACATTTTCTTTAGGCACTGTACAGTACAGAGGGCTGCGTATTTGACATTTGGTGGCTAGTTAGTTGCTTCTTCCAAGAGGTAAAGACAATACCATTTTAAAACCAAGTGAGACATAGCTAGCCAATGCCTACACATTTCTGCTTTAACACCACTAGTAACAAACACCTGTGAAATGCTTTTAGTTTCAGCCAACCACCAGTGGGAAAGGTTCCTTCAGAAACTGATGATCAAGAGGGATCTATTCTTTAGACAGAAGGAATACTTGCAAATTTTTCTTTAAAATTTTGCAAGTATTTTGTGCATAAATTTTGTAAGTTGTGCACAGCATGGACCTATGTGTTAGAAATGCCCCCCTGGTAGCAATGTCATGAACGCTTCCATATGAAGTACAATGACACAGCTCAGCTATAAGAAAAGGGAAAACAGGCACTCAGGCTCAAAACTCAAGTAAATTTTTTTCTGGTCTGTGGTGAAGAGACAAAGCATTGAATGACAACAGTCCTTGGAAAAAACCTATTCCCAGTGTAAAACTAGAATCAGCCACAGCAACCTTTTGTTACAACTGAGTAACTGAACCTAACAGTCTGGTCTTGGGTGCCCTTTGATGTACTCGTCCAGGCAACCCCTGGCACGCCAGGGCTGAACCCCATCTACGTGTCCCACTGGGGGCAGCGCAGAACTCCGCTCGACTAAGCACCACGACAGTTGCCACCACCTTGTTGAAACGAAGCAGGAGGAATGTGTGTGAGTGCCGAGAGTTCTCTGCGTTACTCTAACTCTTGCAGTGTCACTGGAAACTGTGATAATTTCATAACGTTTCAAAATGAAGTTCCCTCATTTGTAAAATAAGAATAATACAATGCTGGTATAACCTCAAAAAGGTTTTGCAGTATTAAGTTAATGTGAAATGAGCATTTAATTGTAGAAGAGCTATTTCAGAAGCTAAATTGTTTTTTCCCTGCCTTGCCCCGCTCCTTCCTCCCTCCCCCTGCTTATTGCCCTACTTTTGCTATTACATTTGAATCCAGCTAAGAAGTTTCTTCTCAGGAAATCTTTCATTTTGGGGATAGGTGGGTATAAGTGTTTCCACTCTTTTTCTGCCCTTGCTTCCCTTGTCCATACCAACTAAAAAGGCTCTCTTATCTGAAGAAACAAACACCTTCCTTACTCTCAGACAATAAGCCATACTCCCCCACTCTCAAATCATTTAACACCTTTATTGGACCCTAACTTGTGATAAAAAGGATCCTCATTTTTAAAAGGACAAATATTTTCTTTTCAATGCTATAGTCCTTTTCTAATTAATGAATTCCATAAACTTAAAACTACTTTGATTCTGTGGTTAATTAAAAAACTAAATATAAATCCCTTTTTAATGAGCTGCTCTGATTTTTTTTTTTTTTGGTAGTATTCTTAATGTTTATTCAGGACATTAAGAGCGTATTCCTCCAGCTCCCATACTCTAAATTACCAGGTTGTATTCCCCAGCTCAGTTCTCCCAGGATTTACATGCAGTGCCTAACTAACATGCCCTAGAGAAAGCATTACGATGTTGTTTTTCACCGTTCATAAACATAGAATTAAATCAGCAAGTTACCCCTCAGCAGGGTCCAATGCCAATGCTCTGGGACTGTCAAGATCTTTCCACACCAGCACTTGGCGATGCTGTCCATCCAGCTTTGACACTTCTATACGATTTGTTCCAGTATCAGCCCAATACAAGTTCTTCCCCAGCCAATCTACGGCCATGCCTTCTGGGTAATCCAAGCCAAACTCCACAACGTGTTCCAGTGCACTGCCATTCATAAATGCTCTGCTGATGGTCTGCAGGGATACAAAGATACACAGGCAAATTAGAAATTTTACCAGTCTGTCATTGGGCTGGTTGTTTTCTTTGTTGCATTTTAAACACTTTCAGATTTTAGGCATCTCGTAGGAAAGAGGATCCTACAATATGCTACTTATTTGCAAGGCGAACAATGCTGCTATTCAGAAGTAATGATTTACTGTAGTCTGTGAATGTATTCTGTGTCAACTACAATAGCATTTCGCAGGGGAAATAAATGGGATAACTAGTCTGGTTCAATTAAGCCGTCTACATGCCAAAGTGACCTTCATAACTCAGTGCCAACTTCGAGGGAGAAATATTTTGGCTCTCCCAGGACTATACAAAAGCATCAATGTTATAGCACGGAATAATATTTAAAGCAGCCTAATGAAAAAGTTCAGGACAGAACAGCAAAGTAGAAGAAAACAACCTAACAGCCAATTAGCTCAGTAGTGCAAGTGCTTCAGTACCTATGGTTTAATTTAATTTCACTAAGCATAATTTCTTCTTGGTCACGTATTCAAAAGACTTCTTTTAACTCTTGCCATCATGGATCAGCCTGTGATAGCAGATACCACCAGAATGATATTTTTTCATAATATATCAGAGTTTAGGCCTTCCCTGATTTACTATGACCACTTATAAGCATGAAAGTGAAGAAAGAACATTAGAATTGTATAAAATTCTTTTTGGCAAACATGGGCTTCCTTTCTGCGTCCTTAATATTCCCCTCTGCACAGACTCCTCATACTCATAACCCATTAGAGGTTAACACAAAGACTGATTTTTTGTTTACTTCCCAGTTTGGATGCTACCTGCTAATTATGCCAGTTTGTGACAGTACACAGCAGGGAAGTTTGTATCTCAGTCTTCATCTGTACTACCCTGAAAATTTGATCATACCATTGCTTTATTTTTTATTTCAAACACAGCTCAAATGAATACCGTATCTAAAGAGTTCAGCCAAGTCAGCCCTCTCAAACTCACTTAAACTCTGTGTTTTCAACTTCTACAATTCTTCAGTTGCAAAGGTCCATGAGATATCATTGACACAGGTCTCAATCCAATTGCAGAAACTTTCTTTTATTAAAAAATATTTTTTGGTGCTTACAATTCTGTCTACAACTACAACCCATGAAAAACAAAGGGAACAACTAGACTCACTGATAACAGAGATAACAGCCAGACAATACACAGATTTCTGTCACTCCATTAACCACCACATTTAAACATCTACCCTCATCCTTTTCTGATTTGTCAGTCTAGACCCTAGCTAGACCTGTTTTACAAAGCTTGTGGTTCACAACATGTCTCACATGCAGTAGTTGTATAAATTAATGAATAGGTAAGACCCATTTTCACTTCCTGACCCAAGACAAGGCTTCCCCCCATTAAACATATCTGACAAAACATCTGTGATCCCTGAAACTTCATGCCATATGGCACTCAGCTTCCTGCCAAAACACTGTTTTTGCAAACTTACCCTTTATGTGAAAATGTATACATTAGATTTAAATGATTTGTAGGAGAGAATGCTGCTAGTATAATGAAAACGTATGCCATTCCTAGTTAGAACAAGCTCTTTTACCTATCCCTTGAATCTTGTAAATAGCACGTGTCAATCCATTCTTAAGCATCTCAAGAACCTTGTAACAACTTAATAGCCAATATGGAATAAACCTCTACCTTTAGTGAAATGTCAGTCCAGTAAATCCGATTGTCTGTCACATCAAAATCCAGAGCAGAAGCTTCCTTGACTCCGGTGAGTGGAATAGCAACGTTGTTGTTGTTCGTTTCTAAAGAGATTCGTCTGATATCTGCTCTCCGAGAAAAAAGCAGGAAAGCTTCTGGGACTATGCAGGTCTTCATATCGTTGATGAGCTCTAAGCCTATGGGGCAAGCACAGCGAAGGCCTTGTGGTCTGTACAGACAGAGATGGCTGCAGCCGCCGTTATCCTCTGCACAAGGGTTTGTACCTAAGTATGCAACAAAAGCAAAAGCAATCACTGCAAACTGACTTCAGTTCGAAGATGAAGCCAGTCCTCACAGGCTTCAACAACACTATGAATCCTTTAAGAAATGTGTACCGATTTTCACCTTTTATTCTCTGAATTAATTTTTGTTCATTTTCTGTAATCCTTTAGACAGCTGTTATTCTACATGGCTGGAAAGCCAGTGCTTGTTTTCCTGACCCCATGAAACAAACCCAGCATTAGGGAAAGAGATCCGGACTCCAATAGCTACTGATGTTTCCGATTCATAACACAAGCACTGAATGGATGGTAAGTACGTAAGCAAGCAAGCAAGCAAGCATATGGTCTGCTGCCTTTTGCAGTACACTGGTTCAGTTACACACTCCAATTGTGTTTCTAGAGATGGAAAATCTGCAGATCTATTTTCACATCCATTCAACAGCCTCTCCTCTCCAGTATGCTAGTAAAACAGCTCTTTGCAATACTAACTTGTGTACCTGCACATGCTGGAAATCCACTTACTAAGAGAGGTCCAGCATTACCAAGCTCAATTAGCCACAAAGTTGGAAAGAGGGCTGCATTTAACACACATGTACCTTAGGGCATCTTGTTAACGTGGTAGCAGCAACGCCAAGGTACACCTCAACTATGTTTGATTAATTCCCTGGGGTACAATCCGGACGTGGCAGCAAGAAGCTGCAAGCCCTATCTATACAGACGAACATTCAGGGAATGTGATGAGTTCTGTGATGCCACAGTTGCATTGCTACTAGTGTTTGGATAGCCAGTGACAGCCAATTTAAAGCTAGATCCTGCATTTTTACACCACAGATACTACAGGGCAGAAAGTAGTGCTAGTTATTTTTAACGATGATTTAGCAGTATTAATATGAAAAGCACTGAACAAACCAAAACAGGCTCATTCTTCGCTTTGCATACCGGGAGCACATGTTCAGATTTGCAAGATGAAAAGCTGCTACAGCTGCAGTTTCATAAACAGCTGGGCTAATCTAACAGCTGGCTGTTACAAAAAGAAGTTCTAATTTTCCATGATCCTTCTTCTCACCGTACTGGATCCAGAGTTGTTCAGATCTATGAGCTGCTCCAATTCCCTAAGCAGCAGAAAATGACCTATTTTGGGGGGTGCCTGCTTGTTTTCCAGCTTGTTTTCCAAGTGAGAGAACTGAAGCACCTCACAATAGACCTACCATCTCATCAAAATGCAGCCTGCTGTTATCATACAATAAAACTGGATTCTTTTTTAAAAAATTTTTAAATTCTTTAAAATTTTTAAAAATCTGACCTGGAATAAAGTGATACCTGCAGGGGAACACTGCTGAAATTAGAAAAGTTCTATTTCATTTTACTTGCCTGATTAGCAGCCTCACTCACCAATTATCTGGCGGACATTTGTAGCTTTCAGGCCCATTAGATCAGGCAGTTGATCTATGATGATCTCTCTTTCTGCTGTGCGCTTATGCACTCGTTCAATGCTGCGTCTTTGCCAGTCCGTCCAATAAACATAGTCTCCCAGCAACGTGAATCCAAAGATATGAGGCAGCTTGTCCTCCACCAGAACTCTTCTCCCAGTTCCATCAGCATTCATGACCTATGGATATACAGAAACTTGTTATGTGTACAGAATAATTCTCTCACTATTTATCAGAGATTAATTAAACTAGCTGCTCCACGCTTAGACTTCAAATTAAAAAATCATCTCCTAGCCATTAAAATGCTATCAATGTTACACAGAGTCTAATAAAAAAAGACTGTATTTCAACAGGTACTTATTCTAAAAGCCATGGAGAATCCCTTATGTATAAGGGTAGTCTCACAAGCAGATCGTAACGTGAAAATAGGACATAACATTCCTTGTATTTGCTTTAGGAACTAATATTATGTGTGCCTGTTAGATGCTGCCTCTCTCTCTCTCTCGTTTCTGACTCGTGCCTCTTGGTTTAATTTTAAATGGGAGACACTGTGTTTTACACAAAGGAAGGTTACAATGCCAAGGAGTCCTTGGCTCAGCATCTTGTGGTCCACAGTCCCCCCCAAGTGAGCTTTGCCAGGTTACAGGGAGCAATAAGAGGAGGCCCCACATAAATTCCAGGAAGCAAACAGTCAAGAAGATCTACAGAATATGGTTATACTCCCAAGTCTGAATAAAGAACCAGTTTTACATTCTTCAAAATTAAGTATTTTTTGTACTAGAAGGAACGCTAACAGGCTGTAAATAATTGCATGCCTTTGATCCAGACACTTGAATTTACTGTGTCATTTTTCCCTATTGCTAAAAAGAAGTAATACCTAACTTCCCCAAAGAGGCACTGAAAGGATTAATTAAACATATGTATGCTTGTTGAAGTGATCAAGTACCTTATGAATGCCAAGTATTATTATAAAAAGTACCATAGTGACAGGAGTGAAGAAAGTCCAGTGTTTTAAGACAAGCTTAAAAATGATTCAGCACTGTAGTTTTACAGAACAGTTGCTTCTGAAATAGTTCTGCTTGTTTCAAGTTTACAGCATGTATACTACCCTTCCAAAAAAAAAAGAAAAAACCACCCAACATTAATGTAAAAATTTCCCAAGATAATGTGATTCACAAAATTAACACTAGCCTACTAATCCCTGAAACATTAAAATATCCTTCCCACTACCCAAGGATGTTCCAAGTTAAAGACTGGAAAAAGGGTGACTTACTAAATCACTGTGTTCAAATCTCTCTCACTTGCATTGGTGGAATTAAGATAACCATAGACAAATCTGTATAATTTCACATTCTTTCCATGACCCAAACCCAAAGACTTGTGCAATGACAACCCTCACAATCAATTGGTTTAATAACTCCAGCTAGATGGATGATGTTTTGTGGTCAGAATAATTTCCTAGCTCACGAGAAATAAGAAGGCTAGTTTGGAGCAACTCCTACCTTTTGCCTACCCAAGCACAGATGGGGAGGGAGGAAAGCAGAAGAGAAACAGAACTGAAACCCACACCTTTATCAGCATACAGTATAATGTGCATGTTAATAAAGTATTTTTAAAGTTCACTAAAAATTGGAAGAAAATGCTATAATCTTCACAATAGTTCAACTTCTAAGTAGAACTATTCCCTGTCATAAACTTCCTGACATTACTGCACTTACTTTCAGTATGTTATACTGGGAATTTAATCTTTACGTACACATCTCCTACAGAAAAATGAAAGGGGCTTTGCATGCTTGGTGGTTTGCAGGAACAAGCTCCATGTTTACTTTTTGAAAAAAGAGCTCATAATTACTCCATGGAATTGGCTTACCAAAAAATCTTCAGTCTAGTAGCGTATATGGCACGTTTCTACAAATGCACTAGTGCACATGCATCACAAGAATAAGACGAGCATTGCTTCGTGAAATGTTGTTTCTCCCCTGCATTCTCATTAAGATCCTTTAGAAAGTTAAGCACAGTACTGGCAGCTTCACCTTGCATTTTGGTGCATTTAGGATCTAAAGCTGTAACTTACGTCCTTTACACTGATAACAAAATCCAAACATAGCTTTTCCTATGACAGATTGTTTAGCTGGGCTCAGAGCCCAGCATAATTGCCTAATTTCTGGACTTCCTTTTGAAAACAAGCCCTGCTATTCCATTCACTCTACTTCAGAAAATTTTAGCATCTGCTGTCTCTCTCAATTCCTAGCAGCATGCCTCCTACACTCTGTTTTGATAAATGAGGTTGGTAAACAACAGACTAATGGTTAACTTTAGAACCAGGGACACACATTTAACATTTGTAAGATAAACTGTGAGTTATAGTCCTTAAGCTCACCATCCCTTCAAGAAACCATCACCACCGCCAAGCAAAACTTGTCATCCCCATTTGCCTACCAGCCCTTTTCTAACCATAACACAGGCACCTCACATTTCTGCGATGACTTTTTTCCCCCTCCCCCTTAAACTACAGAGATAAGCCATTTGCTTGCAACTAATTAATATATGGCAATTAGTGCTTGCTAAGCAGACCACACAGATATACAGAATGTATGGATGTTGCAAAGGCAATCAACTAAAACCACGCACTAATGAACACTGAAACATCACTATCACAAAGCAGTATCTTTAGATACTATGCCTTGTACTTATAAAAGGAATAAACTTCTATATTTAAGGGGGTGCTTAACTACTGGCAAAGTGAGTTAGTTGGAAGCTGTATGATGTGAGATGAACTTTCTTTGACAAACTTTAAAAGGGGAGCTGTTCAAATGAGCTTCCTCTTGTACTGAAAGAAAGTCAGGAAAAGAGAAGGGAGGACTTGCAGATTAAGTATCTGCTTTTAATTAATGTCTGTTTTGCCACATACAGGTTATTTTGAAAGACAGCTTTATGTCACCTAGACAAAACAGGCGCCTATCTTAAGTACTTACACATACCTGCCACCCTACTCCCACTACAATCTTACCTGAGCACATCTGTGCAGTATTACTTAAATAAACATCTGCCCATTAGCAGCTGGGTACCACCATATGAATGGTTCCATGGCACCACGTTGTCTGCACTCACTTTGGCTGCTTTTAGGAGAATTTAACAGAATTTCATCAACAGGCTACAGAATCAAGCAGTCTGCTGTAAGGCAGAAGGAAAGCGGCAAGGGATATAGGGATGATATATATAATATGCACAAGGAAAAAGAAACAACCACTGATGAATCAATTAAAAAGGATTTCAGCATCACCATTTCACATACTGAAATTCAGGTGACTAATAAGAGTCCCAACCAATACCGCTTTGAAGGATTTCAGCATCACCATTTCACATACTGAGTAAGAGTCCCAACCAATACCGCTTTATGCATTCATTCCCCTCCTCCAGCCCCAGATGGATCAGCTCATCACAAGTGAAGCTTATCCCCACAGAATCCCCCATACAAGAAACCCACCTTCTGCTGCTATGAGGCAGTGCCTCCAGCGGTTTATGCTGCTTTAACCACAATGTGGTGTGGGTTTCACATTCTGAGGCCATTCTGAATACTGCAAACCACAGCGAGAATATAGACTACAACAGGAAACAGATGTGGTGCAACCACAAACACTACCTTTACTGAAAGACTGAGTAGTTCCATGAAAAAAAAAAAAAAAGTAGTACAAAACCTAAATGGCCTCAGAAAAAATACCAGATATCCTCCCTGTAGGGTAAGGGCTTTGCTTATCCTAGAACAATAATGAATGCAAGCGTATGGCCTCATGAAAATAGAGCTTATTCAAAATAAATGAGTCAATGCTGAAAATGTGGTCATATTTTAAGATGCTGTACTTAATTTTTAGGAACAATAACAAAAAACAACTTTGAAGTATCACTTCTATTTTCAAATTACAGACTGGATTGCACAGTGATACATTCTAAGGGTCTTTCTTCTTGTCAGATACTGGTATCCAAGAGTGAACTGAATCCAGGGTAGTAACTGTGATAAATAGGCAGATGCAGATGTGAATTTACCCTTATGACATTCTGGGATTTGAATGTATGGTAGTTTACACTTGTAATTTGATTGGTTTAAGTCTAGAGCCCAATCATTATACCTACTGATCTGTGAAAATAATGTTCAGGTCTGCTTAGAGCTTGTGCAGGAGCCCTGGCAAAACTATGCAGGGCCCCAAACAGGACTAGCAATCTGCTCAGGTCTAGCAGACCAAGGCCGGCGGTGGTAGAGACTATGCAGATGTACACTAGCTCATATCCACAGCACTGAGGAGGTGCTCGTAATAGAAACTCTTTGTCCCTCTTGGGCCATACTTAGGTTAGTATCAAACATAAAGACCCCACTTCTACAAGGTGCTAGACAGCCTCAATATTGATACCTCCAGCAGAAGACAGCATGCAGGTGCTGGAAAGAACACACTTTCCAATGCAAATCTGGGAGACTGTCAGACAAAGCCAATACAATTTACTCAATTAACCTAATGCCATAAGCAGGGTGATAGTGTGCAAACCTTTACCTTTCATCTTAACTCATAAGCACAGTTTAATTTTGGATGTAGAACCAGAGTCATAGACCAGCCCAGGTTGGAAAGGACCTCAAAAGACTATCTGGTCCAATCTTTTGTGGGAGAGGAAGCCTAGATGAGATTATCTAGCAACATCTGTCCAGTCACATCTTGAAAACCTGCAGTGATGGGAACTCCACCAAATGCCTTGGAAGGTTACTCCAGTGAATGACTGCTCTCGCTGTAAAATATTTCTTTCTTATACTGAGATGAAATCTCTCCCAGTGCAACTTGTACCCATTGCCCCTGTCCTCTCCAATGCAGCTCCTTCTGAAGGGAGAGCCTCCATCCTCCTTCTAGCTGCCCTTCAAGTACTGGGAAACTATGATGAGGTACATGCCAAGCCTTCTCTTCTCCAGGGTGAAAAGACTTAAATCCTTCAGTATTTCCTCATAGGGCAGGTTCTCCAGCCCTTTGATCATCTTTGTGGCCCTCTCCAGTCTGTCTGCATCTTTCTTGAATTGTAGGGACCAGAGCTGGACAGAGGACTCTAGGTGCAGCCCGAAAAGTGATGAGTACAGTGGGAAGATGACGTCTCTACTTCTGCTAGCAACGCCCCTGTAGATGCAGCCCAGGATCCAATTTGCCTTCGTTGCTACAGCAGCGCACTGGACTCACGTTCAGCTGCTTGTCCACCAGGACCCCCAGATCCCTTCTAGCAAGGCTGCTCCCCAGCCACACAGATCCTAGCTGGTACTAGGTTCTTGTGTCATGTCATCTCATGTGTAGGACCTCGCGCTTGTCTTAAACTACATATAGCTCTTGCTAGCCTGCTCTTCCAGCCTGTACAGGTCTCTCTGGAAGATGGCTCTCCCTTCTGACATGTCCACCTTGCCACTCTATTTAGTGTCATTAGCAAACTTGGTGAAGGTGCTTTCAATCCCATCATCCAGATCACTTCTGAAAATATTGGACAGTGTGAGGCCCAGTTATCAGTCCCTGGGGGACCCCCACTTGTGTAAAGTGTGGGAGTTTTTTACTTTTGTGTAAAGTGTAAAGTTTTACTCACCCCAGCCTGAGTAAAAAGCACTGATGACCATTTCTTGAATTGTAGGGACCAGAGCTGGACAGAGGACTCTAGGTGCAGCCCGAAAAGTGATGAGTACAGTGGGAAGATGACGTCTCTACTTCTGCTAGCAACGCCCCTGTAGATGCAGCCCAGGATCCAATTTGCCTTCGTTGCTACAGCAGCGCACTGGACTCACGTTCAGCTGCTTGTCCACCAGGACCCCCAGATCCCTTCTAGCAAGGCTGCTCCCCAGCCACACAGAACCTAGCTGGTACTAGGTTCTTGTGTCATGTCATCTCATGTGTAGGACCTCGCGCTTGTCTTAAACTACATATAGCTCTTGCTAGCCTGCTCTTCCAGCCTGTACAGGTCTCTCTGGAAGATGGCTCTCCCTTCTGACATGTCCACCTTGCCACTCTATTTAGTGTCATTAGCAAACTTGGTGAAGGTGCTTTCAATCCCATCATCCAGATCACTTCTGAAAATATTGGACAGTGTGAGGCCCAGTTATCAGTCCCTGGGGGACCCCCACTTGTGTAAAGTGTGGGAGTTTTTTACTTTTGTGTAAAGTGTGAAGTTTTACTCACCCCAGCCTGAGTAAAAAGCACTGATGACCACCCTCTGAGAGCGGCCTGTGAGCCAATTCCCCCCACACACACCCCTCGCTGACCACCCATCCAGAAGATATCTTGCCAGTTTGTCTAGGAGGAGGCTGTGGGAAACCCCGTCAAATGCTTTGCTGAAGTCCAAGTAAACAACACCCACTGCTCTCCCCATGTCAACAGAAAACATTATTTTGTTGCAGAAGGTGATCAGGTTGGTTAGGCATGATTTGCCCTTGGTTGCCTTGTCCCAATCACCTGCTTCATTTGGCTGGTGACAGTTTCTAGGAGGACTCGTCCCATTGCTTTCCCAGGGACTGAAATTAAGACTAATGGGCCTGTATTCTCCCGGTCCTCTTCTCTGCCTCCTCTTTTGGATGTAGTTATAAGTCACCAGGGAGCACGTAAGCACCACGCATGCTAAGCTCTCTCTCAGGATGACTGGAAGAGAGGAAGTAAAAAATCAAAAATTTATAAACAACAGCTACTAACTCTGTATCTTCAAAAAATTAAAGATTACTTACAAGAATGGAATAGGCCTCTGTGATAGACTGAAAGCCCCCAGCTACATTACCAGACATTGCCAGAACTTTATTTATTTCACAAATACACATGTATCAGTAAAACAAAAACCGAACACCCCCAAACAACTTCATGTGGTAAAATCCATAAACTGCTCTGATTTCAGATACAAACATCTCATAACAAAAGGTTAAGAATAACTTGCACACAAGCCCCAATTTTAAAAACTGACAGCCAGTTTTTGGACAAATGAATCTACTGATTCCTGAACTCCAGCACCTTTACCAGTACCAGCTTCCTGATCCTCAGAGCGGCCAGGAGACCTCAAATGCCCTGTCCAAATACTGCTGCCATCACTACACCAGCTCTCCAGAATTTCTAGCAGGCACCACAGCTGGAAACCATCTCCTCCCCACAGACCCAAAGGAAAGATGCAATTGTAGCATTTATCTTCCTTCGGAAAGGATAAGGAGTAAGAGTGTTCTGACTCGGTGGCAATGCTTTGCATGTCACGTGTCCCACAAGTACAGGACACACTAGCTTGTTGTCTCCTTGGTACATGTTGAAACATACTCTCAGATATATAGTTATGGTTTACCTTACAGCATGAAAAACAACCCAGCCATTTGGCACAGAAATGTCGCAGGAATAAAAGGTAAACAGTCTGAGCAGACCTTAAACTCTTGAGTCATTCTAATGACAAGTTGGGTTTCTTGCAACAGTTTCAAACACAGCAGAAAAACATCAGAAAACATTACCACCTGCACAATTTCAACATGGGTCATGCCAACGTGCTCTAGGATCAGATACAATTGAAAAAACGATGAGGCGAAAAAGTTAATTTCTCCTGAGTTTGGTCATTAACACTGATCTGTGTAAGATGATTGCAAAGAAGTATTACTGTAAGACAGCTGTGAAATACTGAATTCAATACATATATCCCAGATATTTCAATGTACCATGGAAAAAGATATTGAATAAGGCCTGTATTATACCTGAAATAGTTTAGGAATATTCAAGGTGTAGGCTTAGTTATTTCAGCCCTGATTATCCTATGATAAATACCTACATGTGTTGTTTGTTTGATGCAACACATATTGACTCAGTTAATGACACTGCTGATCAAGGCTATGACTGTTCATCTTCCACCTAAATGTTCATGAATCTTACTGTACCAGAGAAATGAAAAACAACACTAACTCATTAAATTTATTTGGTTAAGGAAAAAAAGAAAAGTGGGGCAGCCACCTCTTAAAAATAACTAAAAGATAGCTAGAATGCCTTCTGAACATTACATTACCACTTTATCAGACTGGGTTTGAGAACCATGTATTTTCAACTTGCTTCTTTAAGTAACATAAATATAACAGACCAGAATGATTTTACTGTTACAGCTGCAGTAATATCATACAATTAACACATGTATCTACTATACAACAGCAGCGCTAAGAGAGGAAAAAAGGGACATCTTGTCTAAAGCTTTATTAGTCTTTCCCTCTAAAAAAAAAGCCCTGATCAACTATACCCTCTTTGACTGAGTAATCCAAACTTTAAACACAACTTGAGACAATTATTCTGTCAGTGTCATTATCTTACTGTTAACAGTATTTTCCCTCAATTCCAAATTGTTAAGTAATTGTTTTAGATATAAAATGGGAAGCCATCTCTTCACTGCATTGAAATCCTAAGAAATCAGCAGAAGGGACACCTGGAACCCTGTATATTTACTTCAGAAACCAAATGCCTCCAGCCAACTCTACAATTTTCTTACTGTTAATTGTTTTATAATAGCCATTACCAATTTCTAATTTAACAGTTCCCCAGCACCCTCAATTTCCTTTTGAGCTTTAATCATTTTTCCAAAGAATTCAAAAAATATATTTTTCCTGAGCATGGATAATATTCCTAATAGGACTGCAGTGAAGATAAATATGTAAAAACAGAATAGAGATTAACTTCATAAATAGCCCTTTCTATCATGCTGCAGACACTGTCATAAGCTCACTTCTTTCACAATAGGACAACTATTCCTAGCTTGCTGATCAATCAATGCCAAAAAAATGGTCTTCCTAACAATGTAACTTAATTTTAGAAACAATTGGTTGGGTTCTTAATGAAATGGCTCAAGTCAGGTGAATTGACAAGCAGGCA
The DNA here is from genome assembly GCF_000687285.1 of Phaethon lepturus. Taxonomy (NCBI): domain Eukaryota; kingdom Metazoa; phylum Chordata; class Aves; order Phaethontiformes; family Phaethontidae; genus Phaethon; species Phaethon lepturus. The sequence goes on along the minus strand of NW_010552465.1, from coordinate 84,056 downwards.
GGGAAAAGGAGTTCATAACTATTGTGACCATCAAATATGACATCTCCTAGGCAATGTAACGCAATACATAAACCCCCTGCATTTGTAAAGAACAGGCTAAGACAAAAAATTGAGCTGAAATGATGAACAGGATGAGAAGAGGGGTTTTTCACAGGAAAAAAAAAAAGAGGCTCCTCTGAGAAGATTCAGTCGTTAAAAGATGAATAAAGATGCTCGGCTATGGAAATTAATTTTAGTACGTTAATACATAAAGTGGAGTGGCAAGAGTCAGAGGGTATCTGTTATGTGGGCATATGCTACAGGGGTACAAAGGAAGCTAATTACTGTGATTTTGCAACTTAGCATTTGTCAACTAAGTCCTAGGAGTAACCATACACATGCTTCACAGGAAGCACAGGAGACTAGTCAAGACCAACCTGAACCCCCACAGTGGTCTGGGGGACAGTTTTACAAGATTAAGTTTGGGAACACAATTTCTAATGCTCTTGCACATGGGCAAAAGCCTCTCTTCTTCCCTCTTCTTTCCCAAGGTACTTTCTTTCAGTACCTTGCCCCAGGAACTTCTTATTTTTAATTAGTTCTCTACCTAACTTGGTGCTTTCCAGACTCCTCCATAAGCAACTATAACTGATTTTCCTGTAGAGGGAAAATATGTGGAAAGTTTTCTGCTGTTCTGGCAAGTCCAAGTGGTTCAGGGAATAATCCAATGAGTGACTCAGCCAGTGCAAAGCTGGGGGAGGGCTCTGGGATACTTTCCACTTTTGGTGGCAGTAAGCTAATAAGTTGATTCAACTGCTCCCTTTGCTAAATCACTTCAATTCCAAGGGTCCCCGCATGTCCAAAAGCTTCTTTTTTACCATATGTATTTACCTGCCTAATAAAAGGTATTAACTTTCTTATAATCCTTTTCTCGCATACCTTTGCAAAGTTACATCATTATGAATGGTATCAGAAAAAAAAGCTTAGGTTAGGAGCAAAAATAAAAAGCCTCTGTGAAGAAAGCTGAATAATTATCAAGAGGGATCACAAGGTCACGTGAAGGCTTCTGAAGAAGCCCAGGTCCAAGATCAGAACAACCTTTTTTGTATGGTAATGCAACTAAGCTTGTGAGAAGAAAAAAAAAAAGCCAGAGTATTGGAGAGCAAGGGATAATAGCAGACTGACAAACAGTACTCAGATGAATCAGAAACACAGAAGATAGTTCAATATCTCTTCACATCACTCCCCAGCTTGCCTTCAAATATTATTTTAAGTATGTCAGACTCAGTGAGGTCAGATAATGGCTCTATTTGTTTTAGTTTGAGGGATTTTTGTGTTTTCCCTTAGGTAACCGATACTGACTGCCAGTAGAGGCTTGTTACTTTCTAGATGAGACAACAGCATAAGCTAAAATACAATTTCCTAACTCCAATGGGAAAAATCTAGGAAGCATGTATGACACATTAGTGGGATCCAAATGTTGTACTTCAATCGGCTCCATGCTGGGCCATTGGGAGCCATGAGGTTTACAGAGCTGTGATTAGCAAAACGGGACCGCTCATCTGTTAGCAAAGCTTGTAACAAACATCCCTGAGTTTCCAACGCGGAAAGTCTCAGTCAAGCTGCACAGATGTGAGCAACAACCAAGTCTGAGAAAGGTAAACTTTTACTATTAACGATACGTGCAAAAAGGTTATAAAAGCCAGAGCAACTTTCCGCTCGAACACGTCTCGAATGCAGGCATCTGCCTCCGACACAGCCGGCCACTCCAGGCTCTCAGAGTTAACAGAAAAGAATATGGGCTTTTCAAGTAGGTCTCATCCAATCTAGTCTAAATATTTACTTTAGGGTAAAGCAAGGCACACTGAAGAAGTGTTTATTTCTAACATTTTCTATAAAGAAAACTTAAGGCAACTTACTGAGCTTAAGGTATCTACATCTCAGATTTCAGGGAGAAATGCAGATATATGACACAAGAACCATCTTTAAACTGAATGTTGAAGTCTTCTGTAATATCACATACTTTTTAGGGCAGTAATTTTACTTCTTAGAAAAACACCATGCTTGGTACCCTGATCACAGAGTCAGGTTACTCTTGGACAAGAGTTCTGGCTGTAATTACACAAAACCTTCCCTTGGTATCCACTTTCTGCTGCAAGGTGCTGGGAACCTCTCCCTGTTCCATTAGTATGACAGCCTGTTGATAGCAGATCACTCAGGACTTCTGTGAGAACTTGTCTGCACAAATGGTTTGTAATGGTGTCTCAACCAAACTTTTCACATTTCAGTTTTATTTAGTTATTCTCAATTTATCAAAAGCAATAAAAAGGACTTTTTAAAGAGCCCTGAATTAAAACCAGCATGGATGCTTTAAATATGTTTCTTCTTTTTCACTTTTACATTCAACTACTTTGAACAGCTGCAAATGTACATGCCTAAGTGACAGTTCTGTAGCACCATGCTCAAAAGACAAAGCAAAAAAGGATTTTTTTTTTTTATTTTTTTTTTTTTTAAATAACAAGCTTACAATGCCACAAGGTCCTGGCTCAGCATTTGGGGTCCACAGATATGAGGCCACTCATATTCTTGTATCTGGCTCTTCAACAGTCAGGAGACCTTACTAGTATGTGGTCTGTGGCTGTCATTTGTTTGCTTTGTAACACAGTTTTCCTATCTTGGTCTGCATCATGAAATTTAATTCTTCCCTAAGTTCATTCAGAAGTTCAAAAGAAACCTCCCAAACAGAAACTACACAAAGTATAAGCTAAGTGCTGTTGTGTTTTTTTGTTTGTTTGTTTGTTTTAAGTAAGCCCTTACTCTACTACTAATTGCAAAAATCTGTAATTTTTCTTAATGCAGGCCTAGCAGGAATTAAGAAATAGCTGAAAATTCTCTGACAAAGTAAGCTTTAAATTTCTGAAACTGGGATGGAGGAGAAGGATCTCTCCCTACCCTCTGCAGCACATACTTCTTATTCTTTGCTGAATGAAGTTCCCAAGTGCCACAACTATCCAAACCGGGTGGATAATGAATTGTGGCCAAAATTAAACAGTAAAGCAACTTCAAGTATTTGTTTCAACTACCTTGTTTCTCATATCTGCAAAAGCTTAATGGAAGTACACAAAAGCAGCTGTATTGAACAGCTAGGAATTCAATGTTTTCTGCTTCTCAGTTTTCAAACCTCTGCTTCAAACTAAAGGTAGATGAGGTAGGATCAGTAAATCAGGGTTACAAGTCATCAGCATTTCACAATACAAAGACTAATGCTATGAGACAAAATTTCTCCGTCGGAAAATAAATGGTGCATTCTTAGAAAACAAAATTTCCTTATTAGGGTGACGGAAAAATTGAGGGAGTTGTCATCAGAGGAAAATGTAGCCCTGCAATTTCAGGATTAGAATATGAATTAGAGCATTCTCTAGATGCCAAGCGATTAGCTCCTGGGTCAAACACAAAAAGGTCCTCTCTGTTCAAGATTTTTGTGTTTAAAAAAGTCTTAGCAGCATCCGCTTTCTGTTGTCCGACAAGGCTGGGTTCTGAAGACTTCTGTGTACTTATGCTGAAAAACAGCAGGATATTAGACTTTCCATACTAATCATGAGGATTAGAGACAGTAATGCCAAGCACGGCTAATAGATTTGGGAATGCAGAAACACTCCAAGTTAGAGCTGCACTCAAAAATCACTAGATAATGGTTGGATCTGTATAGGAGGTAGAGTCTCCTTTATTTAAACTCACCACTAGTAGGTGTAAGTGGGTGTCATCTCTGGCTCTGAGAATGCAATATAGGAAGGAAGATGAATAAAGAAAAATGAAGCAAAGACTGAGAAATTGTGAAATATCAGCCATATCATCATTATTACCTCTTACCACACACACATCCACACATGCACACAGCCATTTATAACTGCTTTATTAATAGGAGCTTTGCTGACCATTTAAAATCCAACCTATGCCTTAAAACAGGTAGCGTACGTGCTCAGAAGACAAATATTCACTTGAGCAGGAAAACATAACACCAATTCAACAGAGCAGATCATACATTTTTAACCTCATAGCACGGCAGGAAAATGCTTTAAACCTGTAGCAAGTCAATGAGAAATCTTCCCTACTGGTAAGCACAATAGCAGCCATCCATTTCAATAGAAGTTTATCAGCAGTGAAACCTGACCGAGATAAATGACGAAGCTGTTGAGCCACAGCCTGCTTCTGCCTGCTGCAGGCTGCCAGATAAAATGGGAACAAAAGCTCCCTGCTGTACCCCCTACCAGTCTCCATTAACCCCTGCTGATGCTTTATTATCGTCTGGGGGCTCCAGAATAGCATAGCATGAATCAGTGTGTAAAAAATAAATAATAAAAGCTCCTATGTAGCACAAACAAACCAGAAACATGGCTTGCAAGAAGAAACATTCATTTTGGTAGCACTGCAATTAAATAATGGTTCTGAGGAATTTCACATACCAGAAGGAAAAAAGCACAATGTATGTCAAATCTTGTATGAAAAACTACTTAAAGGCAACAACGTGCAAGTACACAAATGTGTTTCTCCTGCTTTTACCCCTCCTCCCAAATACATACAAACACATACAAGCAAAGCAGGGGCCAGGCATATGTTCTGATGTCTTCATGTCCAATTCCAAGTTTCATCTTTTGGTCCTGTCACAAATATCCTCTTTGTTTCACCTCCTCCAGTGTCCTTTCTCCACATGTAAGTTTAAAACATTTACTGAGGGTCAAAGCATCTTCTACTAAACTGATATGAAAAATGGATAAGAAGGGCAGGGAACGTGTTACAAATCTCCTCAGGATTCATGGTTGCCATAGGAGAGAAAGGCAGTGGGAGGAAAAGGGAAGACTTGAAATGTTATATATTTTAGCTATCATAGATGTAGATAGTGTCACTGCAGCCTGAGATTTCTGTAGCCTACCATAACAACGTCAATCTCTCATAAAAGATTACAGAGAGGCCACACAAGGTCCTGGGGAAAATTCACTAAGATTCATCAGTAAAGAAACTCACGACTATGTTTGCATTACTTGGCACATTGGGTGGGGGCGAAATCTAGTTTAGACTGAACCATTCTCTTGGATGAGCACCCCCTCTTCATCCTATAGAGCCTTTCCATGCTTTACTACAGAAGCTGTACTGAACTTGCACACCGATCTATCACTATCAGAGGCCATTGATTTTCAACCCATTCCTGCCTCTCTGAAGTGCAATGAGCAAGCAGAACTATTACATCTAAGGAAGAATACGAAGTTTTTCCTAAAGCTAATGCAACAAGCTAACAGAATAAAGACTCCCCAAACCCTCAAGGAATAGAATGGCCTCAACACAGGAAGAGAGAGGTTGTATGTATTCAATCCAAAGGTCCACCCATTCCAGTATCCTGTCTCAAAAGAATAATCAAAACTTACATTTACAGACCAGTATAATAAAGCAAATACATACTGAAAGTTTTCAAGAAGCCTTTTTCATTCTATAGCAATTTACAGTTCAGTGATTTGTGGTTCAGAAGGCAATTCTAGGAAACGGCAAATGGAATTCCCTTCCACAGACTTACCCAGTCTTCCCAGTAACACGCATAAGCTTTTAACATCCACAACCATTTCCACAACTTACCACACACTCTTTGAAGAACCATCTGCTTTTGTTTGTTCTGCACCCATCACCTGCCAGTATCATTAACGAATGCCAATTTCTTCTATCAAAAAAGAAAGTGTGTGGGGAAGTCCTGGTCACCTTACACATAATTTCTTTGATTTTATAGATCTCTGTCACATACCCCTAAATTAACACCTTCTGCAATAAAAAAACCAAACCCCACCCATATCCTCAAAACTAAAATCCAAAAACACCAAAGAAAAACTGTGGGAGAATTTCTTCTCTGTTGCTTTAAAGGTTTTAGCCAGGCTTTTTCAAGAGTTTCTGCACATTAATAAGTTAACAAATGTTAACTTTTTATAAAAAGCAGCAGCAGTAAAACTATAACTCTAACACTTGGAGCCTCATAGGAAAAAAAAATAAGGAGTAATTCTGAAACTTTAAGATGATAAATCTTGTCCAATGCCCTGCATAAATGTTACATGACAGCCTGGAACAAACTCATTCTGCTGGCTCACATTGGCTTAAAAACAATGAAATGGAAATTGTTCCAGCAGACTTTGTGCCAGATCAGATATCTTCTGTCCTACCACAGACATTGTAATGTTGGCACAAACATTATATCATGTGTTCTAGCCAGTTTTACAGAATTGCAGCAGTGAGCTCATGCCTGAGATGAAAATTTCTATCACAAACTGCTCCAGCACTGAACAGAACCATTATTAACCAATATGGAACCAGGGTCTGAGTAAGACTAAAGTGCGTGAAAAAATCTCACTGTTTTGGCAAGCATGAGAGTAGAGGATGCCTAACTTTCCTTCTGCAAAATACATTCTAGTCCAAGACAGTGTAACAGGGCTGAAGTGCTCAATCTGATATAAAAAGATCTCTAAGTACAGCTAAGATTCTTTTTCCCCTCTTTTCTCAGAGCTGGTATAATGTTAGGTGAATATAAACTACAGACTTTCATAGGTTATAAATCTTGTTTTCAGGACAAAGAAAACTGTGCTCCCTGAGGCTCTCCCAAGGAGTGCTTCAAGGCAACTCCCCTTGCAGGACTGGAGTTACTTTGACACTGAAGGAGAACAAACAATTATGTGACCTTCCAGCACAAGACTATGACTCTACATTGACTTATTTGAAGTTAAAAATAAATAAAACAATTTCATAAGGCTAGTGAAGATATTGTGCCTAATATGGTAAGTGCTGAAAATTATTTGCAATGGTAAGGATTCACTAAGGAAAGCTATAATTTATCAAAAGAAAAGGTAAATCTACCAGGATACAGCAAAGGTAGATGGTGCTACTGTGCACCACGTAGTAGCCAAGTCTCCTGCTTCCAGATAAACTTCTGGCTTTTGATAGTAAACTGAACAAATACTAAACAGTATTATTTTCTCAGACTGACAAAGAGATAATAAATGTCAAATTTGTTCCATAAATGTTATACAACAAAACAACAGAAGATTTTTCAGTGGGGGAGAGAAGAAAAATGGCATTTTTGTTTTCAATTAAAAGTTTCAGCAGAATATACCAGAAAGAAAGAAAAATCTGCCTCTTTGCTGGAACCCTAATAAAACAAGGGAGATGCAAAGTATAGAAGATTTGTGGGAGAATAAATAATTATATGTGAAATGAGATTTATTTCTTTAAATTATGTTCTACTAGCATCTAAGCTGGGCAGCACAAAGAATGAAAGATAGTTTTTTTTTTAACCGGCAAAAAAGTTTTTTTACTTTCATTAAAAAGCTTTTTTTCCTGATGACCTAAGAATTTATGTATTTAACAAATCCTTATCATACATTCTTAAAAGGCAAATCTACTACATGGATTTAATTTCCATTTTACACACAAAAAAATGGAGGAAGAATAGAGGGTGACTTGCCCAAAGACAGAGAAGAAACTGAATTGTTTCTTAAAGCACAAATGAAGCATTATCCCATTGCCCTTTTGGGCTATATCAGAATTTAAACACCTAGAAAAGTAGAATAACTACATTCTATAACTTCATGGAATTAAAAAAGCAAGTGCAATTACAAACCTCTATTTTGTCCGTTTTGGCATCTCCCCAGTATATTTTGCTTTCTGCATAATCCAATGCCAATCCATTTGGCCAGCCAAGCGAGGTATTCACCAGCACAATTCTGTCTGAGCCATCTAATGCTGCCCTCTCAATCTTCGGGATTTCTCCCCAGTCAGTCCAGTACATGTACCTGCAAAGGAAATAAAATTTTAACAACTCTTATTAATCCAAACTTTCAATATTCACATAGCTTCTTCTGGACTACTGTTCCCCCAAATGACATTGCACACAGAGAAGTACATTTCTAAGCCAAATATATTTCCTTATCTAGGTAAGGATGCCCAAATCATTCAGAAAACATTCACGTGTAAACACACTGTCCCTTTACAGAAAACTCCTGTATCAATCTGCTCAGCAAGACAACATAACCACCAGCTAAAACAACAAACAGGTCAGCACAGTCCCCAAAAATATCTTTGAACTGGAGAATAAAAAAGACACATAAGATGACTAGCCAGGCAGTCAAAGGGAAGCAGTAGTCCCTGTGCCTCAGAGCCTTAACTTTCAAAGAATACCAGTATTCATCTTGAAGACTCATTTTGAAGAATTTTATCATTGCATCCTGCATACAGGTAGTTGTCTTCTTTACATGACCAGTATTTTAAAAATGCTAATGAACAGCTGCTCACCCAACCATGGGATCCAGCACAATAGCTCTGGGTTCTTCCAGGTCTTCTGATATCAAGATTTTTCTCATGGTCCCATTAAGCCTTGTAACTTCAATACGGTCTGTGCCAGTGTCAGTCCAATATAGATTTCGGGCAACCCAGTCCACAGCAATGCCATCAGGATGTGCAATCTGTGCTGTGACAACAAACTGACTACCTGACCCATCAATGAACGAGCGGCGGATGGCCCTAACTTCATCATCGGTCCAATAGATGTATCCTTCCAGAGGATCAAAGTCAATGGCAATGGCATGACGGATGTCCTCCAGTGGCAAAACGATGTCTGTAAAATCTGGGGTGTCTAAGGAAATTCGCCTCAAATCTGTCCGGCGGGCTAGAAGCAGCAGTTCAGTGGCACCTACATGAAGAAGGTAAAAACACAACCATCTTACAAACACTGTACAGTAAGCCTACAGATAGTGAACCTGATTCTGTACCTTTTGGTACAAGCTAGTCTAGCTACTTTGATTTCACAGGACCTAATCAAACTGATGGGCAACAGCACAGAGTTCTACTCAAAGGCTTCAAATGGTCTGCAGAAGAATAACCTCACAAGTCAGATGTGTTTATAGACAAAATTCAGTGGCAATTTTTTGTCAAAAATGTATTATGTTGGACATGTTTTCTATCCATATCATTCCCTCCAAAGGTACTCGAATAGATATGCAATGACTATGCTGCTCTTTTATGCAAATCAACAGATGGCCTGCAGCGTCTTAGATGAAAAATTAATTATATAAATAATTTACCAACTGTTTGCTGTTGTTGGTATAGGGGACAACCATGACACAACAAGTTGCATGTTTCCCCTTAGAAGGGGAAAAATGTAACACAGAATGCCGCAAGTATATCTCCTTTGAGAAACTCCTATCAGAGGAATCAAGATTTGGGAACTGACAACTGTCCAGCGATCACATGAAGCAGGAAGGCTGTCCGCTTCTCCCATATTTGTTGGGAACAAGCCTCTTGAATACATGAAGATAAATAACAGTGTGTCTTATAAAGTCATTTTGAGCTGAAGCATACAAAAGCCTCGCTGGCTTTTAAGTCAAAAGTCAGAATCACAATAAATAGCTAAGATCAGCTTGCACTGTGGAAGATGTTTTCACATAGGGCAACACAAGCTGTTTAATAGTACACGTGCTGGGCATCTGATCAATGACAGATGTACTGACTGTCTATTCTAATTCATTCTCATTCCATTTTCTACTCTGTGTCACTAGATTTCAGTGCAATGAAGGATAAAAAAACACCACACCCCATTCCAATTAAATTGACTTATCAGTTCGGAGTCTCAGGGAGATAAGAGCAGCTCAGGCCTCAGGGAAGCCTGAGCTAAGGTGAAAAACGTGCGCATCCTAAATGCTGGGAAAGTGTGTTGCAATGGCTCTCCACAAACAGCGAGGAGAAAGGGTTTGGCAGGGACTGATGTAGGTATGAGGACAGAAGTGGGGGGAAGGTTTAGGAAAATAAATGCATCAAGATTGCAATGAAAAAGAGCTATCGCCAAGCCACGTTCTGTCCATGTCTTGATCTTGATCTTATAGAAGTATAAATAAGGGCTAAAAGACTAAAAGAGCAACAACTAAAGCAAATAGGTCGCTGATGAAAAAGGAATTTTGGTGTCTGATGCCAAATTTCTTTTTTAAAAAGTCAGTAATTGTTGTTGGTGCTAGATGAAACCTCACTGCATGCCAAGCTTTGGAGAGATGCCAAAGCAGCCATTGCTTCATTCGCAGCAAGTTTAACACATTAAAAACATCTAAGACACTTTCACAGTGCTGCAAGAAACAGCACCTTTCAACAACTGAAGTTAAGAATATTATTACAAGTGTTCCTGACTGGTAGTCCAGAATGGATTAAGATCAGCTTTGGGATCCTCTGTCCTAAAACACCTTGTGTTCAGAAACACATGTACACACTACTCAATTGTTCTTCTACTGAATAACTCTTATGCATTAATTAATATCAGGAAGGGGGAACCTGTAATTACATGTCTATGCATCCTTCAAAATAATATAAAACATGTGACATAGTAAATGGAAACCAGGCTTTTTTTTTTTTATAATTACAGAATCAACTAATCTTGTTACAGCAGACTATACATACATCTGTATTTGTTGCTACTAAATATATCAAACAATTCAGCATCTAGATCCAAGCGTTCAGCTACATTATGGTTATATGAAGTATTAACACATAACTAACCCCAGCTATTTAGGTTAAAGAAAGAAAAAAAATCTCTAGTACTTTCTTTCTTACCAACTTCATGGTCATTTATCCAACTTACCTTTTCAACGAAACTATGAAAATCGTATTAAAAAACTCAAACAATAATACCTTTTTTGCATTATCTAATAAAATTAAGGTTGAGCAAATGCACTAACTTCAGATTTCCTGACAGTTAGAAAGCTATATAGAGTTACTCTATTCAGAAAAAGTGTAAGATATTATTTAAAAATAAGTTGCGTGCCCCAGCTGAAGTTCACAGTCATTTTGAGGAACCAATGCCTGGCCCCCAGAAAGACTGAGTACAACCACTCCTTTGCTGAAACTTGCCCCTAAAATTGACCAATTGACCTTCCAATTCTTCTCAAAGACAACTCATTTCAACAGCTTCAGTATCCTGCTTTCAGATGGCCACACTGTTGTTTAGTCAAATAGCCCAGTGTCTACATTTTAATTCTGCATCGGGAAATGTCTGGCTTTCAGCTAACCCATGTTGCACTCTGGATCCCTGAGCTAAGAATTTCATGGTCTTTATCTGGGGCCTTGGCTAACATTCCAGCCCTTGCTAAAACACCACTCCCCACCCCTCCAATCAAGCAATAAAAAGTTTAAAGCTTACTTTAGAGCTATCACCCAACCATTTGCAAACCGACACCTCAGCTGCCTAGTTAGATCACCAGGGATTCTGTTCAGGAAAAAGTAGAGTAGCAGAGAAGCATCTCACCTCAAGGTAGGCTGAGGGAAAGACTACTCTGAATGCATTCAGGCTTGCCCTGGCAATAGCAAAAATAGTAAATGCAAGAGCTGGGCACATTTATGGACTAATCCCATTAGTCCATAAATTACCATCTTGATAGCAGTCAAGAAAAAAGGTGGTCTCAAAACTAAAACAAACAATTTGCACTCGTGGCAAACACTAGCTGTGTTGTTCAAAGTTTACCTATCTAGGCACTGATCAACACTCAGAAGACTGCTCAAGGTACTCAAGGTTGCCAGGACACAACAGAATCAAACAGTTTTGTGCAATTCTATACCAAAGACCCGTTACGATGCAAAAGCTAAAATGTGACAGCAGGATCTCCAGACTTCTTCATTCTGCCTCTCCAAGAGAAACCCTGCCTCTAATGATGAGCATGATGGAGACCATAATGGATATGGAATCATACTTCAAAAAATAGAATGAAAAAGCAGGAAAAGACAATGCAGGCTGCATGCCAGCAAACTTTTTTTCTGTTCAATTTATCAGCACTTACTGAGAGACTGGAACAAGCCATGAACATATAAAACACCTCAAACCTCAACTGCTTCATTTTCAAAAGGTGCATCGAGGCTGCAACCAGAGCTCTGCCCTCAGCATGCATTATGCAGACCTGAGGCAGTTTTTCCTCTGGATACCTCCAACTGCACATGCAAGGATGAAGTGGCCTAGACCAGCACACAGAGGACTTGCAGCAGACCCTACTGCCCACGCTGCTGCCTTCTCTCTAACTACTGGCGAGCTCTACTGCACCCAGCACAAGCATGCCTGTAGGCACAAGCGCACCTGGAATACGGTGCTGGGTTTGAGGGCAGAGACCACCAGGTCACCAGGTTCAAACCACGGTGCGCAAAGTTCCCATGCAAACACTTGCAGGCGCAGTATGCATATGGCTGCGCCATACTTGAAGTCAGGTCCTTCTGCTTACCCCCTTGCTGATCTCCCACACAGTCCCAAGTGATCTTAGCAACCCATAACCTCTTTTTAAAAAAACCCTCCCAAACTATTCAAATTGGGGACCAAGTTCAAGATCCTTTTTAGCAATGCCTCAAATCATGGGGTATTCAGGATAGTTAGCAATATTCCTAAAGTCCCTTACTTAAGATGTCTAAATATGGACATAAAAAGATTTACTCCAGACTCTTATTTTTGAGAGCTTTAGCCTACTTTTATTAAGTGCTTTGAAAGCTAGGATTACAAGCTCATGGATGGTGCATTACATTAGTCCTGGAACTAATACTTTCCTCAAAAAGTCACTATTAAAAATCAAAATAATTTAAATCTATGTGCTAGCTGAAGTTAAGGGAAGGGGAAGAAAAGGGGAAACACAGCAAGCATGCAGATACATGCAATGGCATAGCTTTAAAGTCCAATGTCTAATGCCCTGCTAACCTTTACAATTAATTACACCTTCTCAATGATATGCAGGCCTCAGTAATTTGTAAGTTATTGGACTGAAAAACTATCAGTGGTTGTTGAAGCTAGTACAGCTACACAGACACATGCTCAGGAATTCATACGTAGTAAGTGCTAGACCTAGGACATGTATAATGCATTCTCTGTGTCTGAGAAATTAAGATTATTAATACCTCTTCAATAGAATTGCCACACATTTGACTGAAATACTTCTTTCCTAAATGTGTTTCCCCAGTTGTAAAGTTGCTGTTTGTCAGAAAGTCCCTGATACTACAATACGAACAAGATTTTTTCATCTAGACAAGCTCAAATTTAAAACTACAAAGGCAAAAGGACATGTATGTGAAATTTATGATCTATTTTTTATTCCTTTTAAAAGAAATTAAAGAATTAGGGTGTTAAATCAACATCTTGGATCTGTGCAGTCAAACTAGGATTCTGGCTATTCCCGACAAAACAAATTTCCCACCGGACAGCCCTAAACTGCAAAAGGAAGTGCAAATTTCTGATTACTGCCTCCAGGCCTGCAAAGGAAAGAGGACGTGAGCATCCATGGGCAAAATAAAGACTCTTTTCCTGTAAGAGAACAGAATGGCCAAAGCAAGGCAGAAATAGAAGTCTGAAACAGTGCTTCTTCTTCATGAGGAAACTCGCATTCTCCTTGCTCAGCTGAAGTCACCACTGGTTCTCTCAGTATAAACAACACATCCATATTGGTAGTAGCAACGTGGGAAATGAGTACAATTCACTACAGGCAAAGACAGAAGCTGAGCACTCAGGCAGACAGATCTTTCAGCACTATTAAGAATGTAACTCGAATGACAAACCTCTAAGACAAACCTAAATTTTCTTACAAAAACGACTATCAAACAGGTCATTTAAACATAGCACTGCCAAACTCAGAACAGCAATGCCTGTAATACTGAAAAAGAGAAATCCCAATATGTCCTGCAGAAGAGGACAATAAATTACCTAGAATATGACAACAGCAGGTAAAAGCTCCCTGGTAGAAGTGCCTGGGTTCTCAGACAGGACTCTTCGCTTTGGATGTTACAAACGGAGGAATAGCTGGCCATGAAAAGTGTCTATTCTGCCTCTCTTTTCTTCGAGGGACAGGGTTTTACAAACTTTCACCTAGACAATGGGGGAGCTAAGACTTTGCTACATGCCTACATCTCAGTTAAGTAACTGTTTTGTTTTGTAAGAGGAATACAAATTAAGACATGAACAACCAGTATTATCAGTCATTAGAAAAATAGCCGATTCCAAGTTATTTTATATTATTTGTATTATGTTACTTTTATTATATATTCCCCCACCATTTCCTGAAACACTACAGAGAAGTGTTTCTAAATGGTGGGGGTGGGGGGAGTATATTCATAGCTCTCACAAGAAGTGGTAAAACTCCTCTAAGGTGTGATGAAAAAAAGCCTACAAAACCCGAGGAAACTAACACTGGGAGAAAGGGGAGGGAGGAAAAGATTTCCTATAAACCAAGATTATTCAAAAATGCTAGGTTGTCATGGAAACCGCTCAGGGAGGGTCAGCCAGCCTCACCTTTGGCTGCAAGGATCATCTGTCAATGCCAAAGCACTGCAAACACGCACTCAAAATTCACCCGTCAAAATCTTTCCAGTCCAAGCCAGTACTCTGATCAGCACAGCATGAAATGAAGTTCTCTCCACAAAGAGGCTCCTTTCAGCATCAAACAATTCGGTTTAGGAACCAGTCTGATTTTAGTCTACTACTAGAAGACAAAAGTGTCTTAAAGAGGAGAAACTCTTGGTCTCATTTTTCACCTTTCTTCACCTGTAAGTCATTCCCCCTTCTTCCTTTCCCAAAAGTCACATATATGTTCTAACCACAAATGGAGATTTAATCACTCACTGTTTCAGTCTGTTGCAGCATAATAGATATACCCTGAAATGATCCAAGGTAAATATGTTCAGTTCTCAGGGTTCAGCTCTACTTTCACAGCAGATACAGTAGACAGGCAAGTACAAAGGGAAAAAAACAACCCAAGAAACCACCAACAACACTCCCACTCAGCACACCTGAAGAAGAGAAAATGAATTTACTTTCCCAGGGTCACAGAGCAGCCTAAGAAAGGAAGTCAACAGACAAACACATGCAGATTTACATCTCAATCTGGTCTGGGGCTAGTCTGGCTCTGTTCAACTGCCATGCTCTCTTCCCTTCCCCAAATCAATAATTGCAGCCTTCACAACTATGAGAAGAAGTTCCAGTGAATCTCTGCCTTGAAAGAGCTCTGGAAAGTTGTAGGTCACTGGCAAAAGCCCTGTGCCTACCACCTGCACTTCAGTGAGTGGACTGAAAAAATCAGTCAAAAATATTTAATTATTTCGGGGTAAGCTCATCTCGAAATCCTGAACCTGAAGCTTCCTCACGCTCCTCCCAGAAGTTAGCTCTGCACAGGATCACTGAAGTTCAATGAAACTGATGGATCTGATGCATAGTTTGAGTAGGCTGTTTCACTTGGGCTATGTGCTAACTCGTTTCTAAGTCCAAGAAGCAGTGGTATGCAACACTCGCTGAGCTAAATAAACACAGGCTCAATTTTCTCCCCCCCTGCTTTTCTCCTTGAGAAGGGAGGGGCAGATTGTTTTGGAAAGATGCAATAGCAGAATGGTGGTTAAAAATGCAACATTATATTGATAAGTATAGGACAAATAAATGTTCTTGTGTAAAGTTTTTTGCATACGGATGGACAACATGCTATAGTAAATTGGTTAACAAAGTTTCTGATGGAATGAGAGCCATATTTTGCAAGCCAAATATACATTACGGCTGACTGGAAACATACAATTTGGCTTCTCGTGTTCAGGGAGTGGGAGAAAAGAGCAACAGCTATAAATTCTGAGACATAAGGAACGGCTGAAAAAGTGAACCGATGATTTTAGAGCATCTCCACATGAGAAGTTGAAGTCCTTTTAATAAGGTTTTGGGTTTTTTTAAAATAACATTCCTCTACTTGCCTTTGGTGATTTACTTTGATACTAGAAAGGTGCCGTTCAGCACTTCAGCACAGGGCAGATAACCTGTGTGGTAGGTTGCCTCCATGAGGACAAGGGGCTGAACCTAAGCAGGGAAGAGGGCACTTCTGCGGTACAACCACCTGTTCCTTGGACAAAAGCATGCGGGGAGCAAGAAGATATAGCCCCTCTTGCTGGAAGTCCCTGGCCCTTTTCCTATCAGCAGTAAGTCAAAGGGAAGCAATTTCTCTCTCTTGAGCTCTTAAAGGCTTGTTCCAGCTGTTGTCCTTAGTACTTCAGCCTCTGCTGCCTTACCTTTCTACCTCTGCTTGGCAAGTGACCAAACCTTCAACACTCCCTGTCCCCCACATGGACTTTTTGTGCAGCTCTGCTTTTGGAAACATGCCTGTATTGGGTAACAACTGCTTTAGCTATCTGCTGCCACAAAGGAGTTTATCCGTGCGTATCAAGTATTTTTAAAAAAGCACATGAATTTGTGTCACATTCTGACTAAGTATGACAAACCCAGAGCAGTACTATTAAAAGCTTGTTCCTTGTACTGTCAGAAATGGAAGAAAAACATCTTGTGCATGTATTGGTAAGTTCTTACCAACAATCCTGCAAGGCTAATTTGGGAGCTGCTTTTGAGTTTTTCACATAAAAGCAGCAATTTATTTTAACAAGGTTCACACAGACACAAATAGCCACACAAGAATAATCAACAGAGAGCATGAAATAGCATGAAATTAAAAAAAACACTAAAAAGTAGCTGACAAGCTTAGAAGAATTTTTAACATATAAAATGATAAGGTCACAAAAATTATTTCTGTATACATTTTATTTGGCCTATTTACAGTAAATTTGGCTGTATCTGTTTCTTCATCCATTTACCTTTCTCATAGAGAGATGATCTGCATAAAAGATGGTTATATATGAGCGAGCTACTTATCTCCCAGCATTTATTTTGATCTTGTTAATGTACTACAGCAACCACAGCACATCACAAGACCTATGCTTACAAAATATAACAACTTAAAATCATATACATTAGCCCACAATGAGACACTTACTAAAAGTGAGCGCTAGCAGCCTTAAGTCTTGATTGCATCTTAGGTTTTTAAGGCTGAAACACTTTCAACACCTCTAAAAAACATGCCATTCTTTTCCGTTCCTATATACAGATGTAGGTGCCTAACTTTATGCATGTGAAACTGAAAGAGATTCCAGGTGTATGTGTGTGTAATAAACAGACATCCAATCTTAAAAAAAAAAAAAAGTTTTCACTGTACAATCCTATTAGCCAAATACTAATTCATGAAAAATATGTTAGAAAGATTTTAGAGACAACAGAGGTGGCTGCTATCATTTTCTCTAAGAAAAGGGAACAACAGAGGCCCCCAAAAAACTTGCAGGGAATTAGTGACAGAGACAGCACTGCAACCTACATTTTGTAACTGGAGGTAACCTGCTGTTCAGCCATGAGCCTCTTTCTCTTTGGAAAGTAGTGAGCATTTTCCAATCACTTTTTTCTGTACTGCAAAAGCATGCATGATATCACAATTTGCCACCCCTAATATGCATTATATAGTGAAGCTGGAGGAACACCTTTCCCTCCAAAAACTACTTTGTGCTCAATCTAAAAGAATTTTTAAAAACAAAGCCTACCATCTTTGCAGGTCTTTCCATTCTCAAGAAGTTTCACACCAGTGGGACATGCACACTGATAAGAGGGCTTGGTGGGAGACATCAAACACAAGTGGGAGCAGCCACCATTATTAGTTCCACATGGGTTTGTAGCTGTTAAACATAAATCACACAGATTAATGCTTATGATAACGAATGACCTCATCTCATGTGTAAAGACATACACGGCATTGAGCGGTAGAATCAGTGGCAGCAACACAGATTAAAGAAGGAAATGATAAACACAGAGCAAGGAAAAATTAATTCCAAGTGTTGAGTAGTGGGGTATTTATGGTACCAAAATGCATGGATGTTGCACATTTCCTTTCTTGGGGAAGTAGCACTTAGCTCTAAACAAGAGCCTTGTTTCAACTCTGCCCTTCTCATTTTCATGTCAGTGCTGAATGTATAGTAGGTTGTATATATAAAAACAAAATGCAAACACAGTAGATTAACACAATGGCACAGAGCTAGTCTTGCTTAATATCATCTGCCAAATTAACACTACTTTCCATTCAGGAACTACTATTTGGAAAAAATAAAAACACCATGTTGCCTAAAGTTATGGCACATGAAACAGAAAAAGGAATACGACAACAGGATGAATGTGGCAGGCAGAAAATAAGCAAGAGATTTTTTTTGCACTTAAAAAAACAATGTAGAGAATATTTGGTTTCTCTTTGGGTGTTTTCCCAATCTCTGCATTGGAAAAATTGCATCATGACGCGAGTGAAGCCACCCACTGCCATACAGAAAGACTAATTAAGATTTTTGCAAATCAGTTCCAACTTGCTGTTAAAAAAAGAAAGCAAGACAGCTTACCATTTGGCTGCCTCTTTTGGCTGAAAGCATGGATATCCATGGGAGAGAAGATGTTGGAATGTATTTCACGCAGGTCCTCCCCAGAGTACTTGCTGCAGGCCAAGATCGAATGCGTGTTCCAGTCAGTCCAGTACAACGTGTCCCCAAACAGCGTCAAGGCAAAAGGATGTGGAAGGGAGCCTTTAACCACTGCTTGCCTAATAGAGTACAGGGCAGAAAATGAATGCTCAAACATAATTCATGTTACAGTTTTGCTTGAACATAGCTTTTCTGAAAACAAGTTTTACAGTGCAAGTACTGTTGATCAAAACTTTCTATTTATTTATGGGGAACAAACATAGTGCACTCAGTTCGGGGCATGATATGGGGGAACAACTCAGGAGTCCTATTTCCAGGCTACCTACTGATGCCGAGATGGACAAGAGATGCCAACTGAAATCCTTACTTAGGTCTGTGGCTATTTCTTAGCGCCCTTTTAACACTCAATACCTCTGGGGCTCTGTGTCACAATGCACAAGTGGGGAGAATGACAGCTGATTTTATGCAAGTCTGACTGCTACCTGCTGATTTATGACGTTCATCATTTTCAGCCTCAGCAGACTTCAAACCGAGACAGCATTTGCTCAATTAGCAGTCCATCCATCTCTTCCAGTTTCGTTCTTTTGAACCATCAGAAAAATATTCTAATGGCAAATAGTTTCACTATAAATCCTTAAAGTTACTTTTCATGATTCATTATTATGATGATTGTTAAGCCATTGTTTTTTGTTATAAGCAGTGCCATAAAACAGAGTTCTACTGATCTTCTGCCATGGTAATGGTATCATTTCTGAGCAAACTGGGTCACCGCCTGTCTCTAGGTTCATAAACAAAATTAAAGAGTATACCCATATATTTTATGTATATATACAAACACATGCTCATTAGCCATCACAAAAATGCAGCACAAACATTACTGAAGACAGTTTTTCCAGGTTCTTGTGATGTAGAAACTAATTATCTGTACCCAAGTTCCTCAGAACTGGAATTAAGTAGCTCAATTCTTACAGGTATTTTATTCAGAATCATAGAAAAATTTAGGAAGGAGAAGACGCTGGAAGTCATCAGGACCAACACCCTGCTCAAAGCAGGGCCACACAAGTATCATTAACACAAGCGTTTCTTCCCACCTCCTTTTTTCTTAACTGCGTGAGTGCACATGTGTTCCCATGTATGCAAGCTCCCACTGAACAGGGGAGATTGTCATCTCTCTCCCTGACTAAAAGCATAAGGGACTGACACACAGCTCTACTAGTCCTTCAAGGAGAGGGTACACTATGAACACCAGCCTCCCGGTTCTCCATCTCGCAGGGAAGAGAGTCATTATCTATATATTTACTGAGAAAACACCCCCACGCTGTATGCATCACTTTTGCAAAGAGGTTGGTAACCGAAGTGGTTTAGTAGAGGACAAAAAATACTCTTATTTTCCAACTATTTTCTGTTAAAATGTAACAGAAGAGCATATTAAAGCAAGAAACTTGAAGGCGTCTTCTGCCAATGATTCTGAGTACAAAGAGACTGCAGTCGTTACCGCTCTTTCACCTTAGCTTCTGGAAAAAGATGCATTATCTTTAAAGCTTCTATTTTTTTCTGCTCCTGAGAAAAACACATACATTCCCTTACTTGTCACTCCAGTGTTCTACACTAAACAAAATTTTCTATTTCTTGATATTTTGCACTCAAAAGTAGGACATACTATCTTTTCTTTTTTATCTCTGTCTGGAGTCAGGTATGTATTTGCTTCTAATTAAATGCACCAACTAAGCATCTTACAAAAGAGTAACGTAATATAATTTACAGCTGAAAACTACCAGCCAAACAGTGAAGCCAGAACGACACAACATGCTCCTATACCAAGAATAAAAGCATCCTAATTCTGTAAATGTTTTTACCAACCCCACCCCCAAACCCTAAACGCCTTCAGATTTGAATAATTTTAGTTTATAGCAGGCTTGGAGGCTATGTAAGTCTTTATGACAAATTTATGACATTTGTCATATAGGACAGAAGCAATAAAAGTCCAAAGCTCTCACTATGAGCAAACCTGCACCAAAGACAGCATTCCCATGCACAAAGGAAGCCACATCTTTCTGAAGCATTTGGACTATCTTGCAATTCACTTTTTAAAAAAATCAGAGGATTTTAGAATGCTGTAAGTACCCACCATTCACGGTGGGAATAAATTTGTGAGGACAACAGGCACTGTTAGACGTGCCCAACTTGCGGATGACCATCTATTCATACCACAATGCATAAGGTGAACTGTGACCCTTATTTAAACCAGCCTGGAGAGATTCAGGAGCACTTCATTTGACTGCACTGTCAGCCACAGCCTTGAAGCGATTACTTTTAAACTTGTCTAATTTTTCTCAGCAGATACAAGGTACCGTCACATGAAAATGGCTTTGGGCCCAAACGCAACAGCGTGTATTTCTTGCATCTCATTACGATGAGTATTACCAGTAACACGTGCTCCATATCCCTTGTTTCCAGCAAGCCGTTACAAGGTGATAGCTCACTCCCCATCAGCAAAACCAGCAGGGCTTTTTTCCCCCTCCAAACGGAGGCAGGGCTGGCTGAACAGCAGCCACACGATGGGTGTCAGCGCAGAAGCGGCAGCTGAGCTGCGCTCAACAAGCCTCCACGGCCTAACGAGGAGAGGGGGAAAGGGCTGGAAAGCCAAGGTGCTAAAAAAAAAGAAAAGGAAGGTGAGAGGGAGCAAGAAATGTCCTTCTGATGGCTGCTGCAAAGCAGTGATGCTTTAGCATGATGGAACTGCAGAGCTCTGGTTTTGGCGGGTGAGAAGAGGGGGTCCTGACTTCTGCCTCGATCAATTACTACATGCACCCGGGTGAATGAAGGGGACCAGAACGACGCCTGCAGTGCTCAGCGGCTGCGCACCGCTGACAGGAGCGGGCGCTTCCCACCCATAGGGTGTTTCACAACCCCCCGGTGGGGTCGGGGAGCAGCCAGCTCTCCGCGTTTCTGGCCTCGCTCATGAAGCCGCGGACCTGGCTGCCAGGTACGGTGCTGCAGGCGTAACGGGACCGACACGACACGACAGCTCGCTGGTGGCAGCTACCTTCAGCCTCTGCATTACCAGCCCAGGCTTGACTGGAACAAGCGATACGACAGCCAGAAGCACTACATCCCATTATCCTTCACTACGCTCTTCAGTTCCTTCAAACTGCTGTACTCGTGTCGCTAGTCTCGTTAAAAAGAGACACCAGAGATTATGAGAAAGTGAGAGATGAGGATAAGGAGTAATGTTATTCCTTCAGGAGACATCTCTAGGGCTTCAGCAACATGCAAATTGGCTACGTATTAGACGGCACTAAGCACACACTAACTTTAATCATCTTCCCTGCGCCAGGCATAAAAATCACACAAATTTTCCTTAAAAATCTTGATGGCGATTGACATTTAGAACATCACCATCTCTACGCTGTTTAGTTAGCTGGGAAGGAAATGCAGAAGGGAACAGCAGAGAATGAAGGTGAGAAGAGAAAGAGAGAGAAAACAAGCAGTTTCCACAGAAATTAAATTCCATCTGTGCTATGTATCACAATTTCCCAAATACAACTATTTATAGTATCATCATAATAATCAGAAATGCAATTACAATAAAAAGAGTTTTCTACTGCCTGAAGAAAACATAGATCCAATTTAAATACATTCACCTTTGTTCTATTCTTATGCTGTTAAAGAGGCCTGTGAAATACTTTGTGACGATAAAGAAAAAGGAAACAAATAATAAACAAGTTAAAGGCTGTTTATTAAAGCCCCCCCCCCAAAGGGGCTACTGAACTCTGAAATGGAATACATACATGAAAATTCATAGACAATCTATCCAGTTTTATACTAACAATGACAAAAAAGCTCCTGCTTGAGGAAAATATGCATTTCAGATGAAAACTAAACTGCTTGAAATAAAACTTAAGAGTAAAATGACCCAAGAAGATCAACTTTAAATTCATACCCTTTATCACAACCAGGATTTCCTCAGTCTGCCTTTATTTCTTTTTCAACTAAAGCTAGCATTCAAATCCAAAGCTAGAGTATAGTTATGAAATTGAAGAATTCTTCACACCAAAAGACAGACACCAAAAATCAAGATAATATAAATTTAAATAATCGTCAGAATAATAATTTTTTCATAGAATTTTAACAGATAGTGTTTTATATCTGAACAAAATACCATTCCTCCATAACAATAAACAAGCAAACACTTTCCATTAACCAACTCCCTTCTATTCTGGCTGCATTACAATTTTCTAATTTCAAAAACTGATCAGAACACTGGCAGAAAACCTGGGGTACTTTAGACATCCTGGCCTGTACCTCTCTAAACCATTAACACGGCAGCTTCACAGTTAGCTTAACTCCTTTCAGGTGAGCTCTGAGGCTGCCTGTGCTCAATCTCCAGGGCAGGGTGCAAGAATTTTCACATTTGTGCTTCAATCCATTTCTCCAGTGTCCCTCTGGAAGACCTCATACCTATTACCAACTCCTATGCAATCAGACAGTGAAAAAAATCTACTGTTGTATCAGTCTTTGCAATCCCATTTCAAATACAACTGTGAAGACTGGGAAAAAAAGAAGGTAATTAATTTTAATACTATATTCTCAATGCTAAAGGGTGAATATAAGAGATAAAACTGTATTAAAGGTCTCTCACGCTTTTAAACGCCACATATCCAAAATACGAAGGTTAAGTAAAGACATATGATGAAAATGAAGGATTAAATCAACCAGCCAGTGAGAGCCTGTGCACATACGCAATTCAGTGATCCAGCCTGAGGATACAGCAGTGCCTGGATGAGAGACCCTGCTGAGCAGCTCCGGGCAGGCTCATAGCAGTAACCTTTTCCATCAGTGGGACAAGGTCTGTAGTGGGGTGTACATCCACAGCCTGAGCCAGGGACGGTCAACCACCATCCCAAAAGGGTTGTTCAGAAAGCACAGAAATGCCCGATGTTTGCTTGATCAGTTCTACTGATCTGAGATGCCTTAATTTCATAAAGCCCATCCAACTCTCCAACAGTAAGGTACAGTGACACAATTACACAAGAAATGTAAATGGACTTACATTAAGTATACATACATTTACCACTGCATTTATTACCCAAGGATCTCTGTCTCCATAACCTGAAGAATGAATGCAAGGACCTGCTTTTTAGGTATCATAGATCATTGGTCTGGGGAAATAAAGAAGGATCAAATATTTTTAGTGTAGGTATACTTCCATCTTGCTTGCAAATTAATTTGGAACAGACTATTTCTGCCTGCAAAATGAAGAAATTCATTAATGAGATACAATATGCCATCCCCATAATTAGCAGCCAAGAAAATTAGAGTCTTAAGCAGCAAAAAACTGGGACAAGAGCATAAAATGGAGTGGACATTTAAGTTTCCATTTGAAGCCCACACTCAATGTGATGTGGTAATGATACTAAAATGAACAGGTGCAGTGTTTGTGCTCTTTGTTCTGAAAAAGTGTACAACACTACTCTTTTCTGCCGCATTTTCTAATACAAACTTCATTCAGGAAGGATAC
Source organism: Phaethon lepturus (assembly GCF_000687285.1). Classification (NCBI taxonomy): domain Eukaryota; kingdom Metazoa; phylum Chordata; class Aves; order Phaethontiformes; family Phaethontidae; genus Phaethon; species Phaethon lepturus. Next base: position 60,220 of record NW_010552465.1, on the reverse strand, counting down.
ACATCCTTGCTAACATCTGGATATGTGTTGGACATTAAATTTCTAATAAGAAAAAATGATATTTAACATTTCTTTCCCAGGGAATACCTCCATGTGACCAGACTTGCACCTTTCTGGGATCTCTTCTTGGTCTTTTTATTCCTATCATGAAAAAAACCCTATTCTGATGTGACCAAAGAAATACTGACATTATAATTACCAACAAACATAAGAAGCAGGAACTTGTTTTTATACTGATGAATTCTAGCCATTAGAAGCACAGCGAGGCACTGTAGTGAAGCATGATATTATGCCTTAGTAGCCATATCATCATAGATGCTGCCAAAATTTACCATATTGGCATCTAATGACAATACAATATGAAGAGCTGGAAATTCATAACATCTAGAGGTAAAAGCTTTCTGACTAGTCTTCACACTGTTGAAAAAGTCTTTACAGGATGCTCGTATCTGCATTTACTGAATTTTTAGTTATCTTCCTTGTTATGCCATACCAGATCCATTTTCAGTTAAAAATACCTGGGGGCTATACTCTTTATCAGGCATTTCTTTTTTTTTTTTCCCCATGGTGTAAGAAAAACAAAACAGAAAGCTGTTATGCTGCAATTACCATCACATCTTCCTTCATGAAGGATTAAAAATGTAAGGACCCATCTTCTGAACCTTGCTTTTAGTGCTCATCATGTTAAAGAAAGCATATAACAGGCAGTCTTGCATAAACCAAACTATAAAGTTTTACACAAAAAGTTTCACTCCATCTACAGATTACTTAATGTCTGAGCATTCAGGAAATCGCAAGAATTGCACAGCTTCAACTTGTGACAATTGGAAATATTAGCAAGTGGCCAAAGCACTTACAGCACGAATCCTGCACACCATCAGAGGAATCGGGATGAAAGACCAACAGACAACTGTATAACACCACATGGAGAATGCCACAAGGAGGGCAGGTAGCTCCAGTTCCCTCAGCAGCTTACAAGGTATCCTCTCCTGCCATCCTAACAAAAATATCTGCAGCACAAACTTGGAAAACTAAGCTGGATTTTTACCATGAATACTTGTTCAAATATTCCTATCAGAATACAAGCCTGGTTCTAATTACCTGAGAGAGTAAACACAAAACATGACTTGTGGGATACAATACTGTCTTTTAAAATCAAAGTATTTTCTCTTTTGCCATTTTGTTAAGTCACGATTGCCACATGTTTCCAGAAAGTATATGTAACAAACAACAAACAGGTCTAGCAATGACATTTCAAGTCCCACCTTCAATGAAATTCTGAAGCAGTCCATCAGAAGTAAAACCATGGTGGAGAAATGAAGTCATTCTGCAGGTCATTTTTCAGGTAAACACCATCACGACCAGCAGTGTAGATGAAAGGCCTCGAGCAAGTGGGGAAGAGACTGGGAAGCTGGTGTGAGGAGGAGGTGGGGGAGTTTAGAAGGAAGGTGCACCAGTAGATCCACTGGCTGCAGAGTGGTCTATGTGCTTCCTCATTGAAGTTGCTCCTCCTTTGCTTTCAGCAGGGCTGTGATCCTGAACTAATTCTCCAGCTGCCATCTCAGGTCTTGGAAGCAGCACCGATGAGCTGCCCTGTTGATCCACCTGGGCTAATCGCCCTGTACTACATATTTTTATTTAAAGTCCAGAAATATGGAGAGATCTGTGACCTAGTGACTCTAGCTATATACACAATGTATGTGCATCACACACAGTCAACTACAGATGTTTCGAAGCTCCACCTTTCCAGCATTTTATTTCAGAAGCACCTTGGGGAAGAACCAAGAAATTCACCCTAGCTCTGTGTCCAAATAATCTAATTAATTCTGCTTATGCAGGCTTCTCTAGCAGTTTTAATTAGGGCACTATTCGTCTTCTGCAGTGGCCTGTAATGTGTTGATGAGGTATTGAAACAGGGTTTTCACCACAGACTGGTTCTTCTTCACTGCTTGAGGGTATTAAGCATTTTTATCTCACAGAAATACATACCAAACGCAGTATTTTATACCTTGCACACATTGTCATATGTTGTACACATTATATGCAAATAATGAAAAAGAAACTCTTCTAAATGCAGGGACATGGTATTTTTAATGTTTCATCAAATCTGCAACTAATCATCTGGCAGACAGACATGAGCTGATGCTTGAAAACAGAAACTAGAAAAATCAATGCTCAATTGCAAACTTAAGACATTCACCTCCTTGCAAGAGCTTCCCAGCTTTCTGACAGTTGCTGAAAGTATGTTTTCTTACAGTGGCCTCAAAACCCATCTCATTAGCACAAACACTTCCTGGGGGACCTTGTAAGTGCATTTCCCTTCAGCCAGTAACGTGTTAACTTATTAATTAGAACTGCTGCTGCAGGGTAAAGGAAGAGAAAATTAATTCAAGAGCTGCCTTAGCAGGCCAACCTATCTCGGGTACTCTACTCACAGGAGAGCTGTCTGCAATTCAGTTTTGTTTAATTAGTCCCACAAAAAGCAACTGTTCGCTCTGATAAGAGCGGGGCGAGAGCTGCAAAAAACAAACCCATTTCTTCTATGCACCAATTTAATTTTTTAATTATTGCATTCTGACATGAAAAACTGTTCATTCCTTTCTCTCGCTGGCAAACCGAGTGCATTAGTCATCAACTTCTGTGCTCTTCCTCTTTATTCTAATGAGGCCACCACTGGAGTAGCTAGGGCTAATAAGTCCCAGGGCTAGCAGGTAACGAATGACACATCATCCCCGTAAAATTTACTGTAGAGGTTTTCTCATGAATTTACGACTCTGTCACGTATTTGCTGAGTGCCACTGCCAGTGCTGTCACACTGCTTACTAGTCTTGACGCAGAAGCTCACTGACTCCAAAGGGAGCCTATCTAGGTCCTGTCCGAAGA
>NW_010552465.1:28816-57324 GCF_000687285.1 Phaethon lepturus | reverse complement strand
AACAAGGCCTCCTTTGTTTCTCCCCCTGCATATTCCTCCCACCTGCCTACCATACTCTTCCACTATCCAGACCCCTGCAAGCAAGCAGCAAAGCATCCATGCATATCAATGTCCTTCTCTGACACATAAATCTTTAAATTTTAATTCTTGCGTAGAGATGTGGTAGTCAGACTACAGGAATAAAAAGACAAAAAAAAGACACTATGGATTTCTTCCAGATTTAGAAATTTGCTAAAAATACTTCTCTTCCACTCATTCAAAATTTTAGACCATTGAGGTCTGAACCTCAATACTTTCAATTCTGTCAGTAACATTAATTAAAATCTTTTCCTGTTTACACTGTATTCTCTCTCACCATCTGAACCACAAAAGCAGTTTTCTTGGAACTGTTTGAAATTCTTTTTTGATATGAAGATGTTAGTTCCTGCTAACTATTTCTCACTTCCCTCAAAGCAATTAAAACTCATGTCATCCTGCTTTACAGGAAGATTTTACAATTACATTTATCTGCTATCGACTCTTTACCACCTCACATTATGCAACACTAAAAAACTTGGGACAGATAAAATCTTTACTCATCTGCTTCCTTTGCTATGTTACCAAAACTATTCAAATCTAGAACATCATATTTTTATGAAGCTATATGTCTTTCAATAACGCAACTGCCTTTTTCATTACTTCAATAGCTCCAGCTTTCGGAAGTTGATAGTTGATAAAGCACCAGAGAAACTGGTAACACTTCACAGTGATAAAAAAAAAATTAAAAAAAAAAAAAAAAAAAAAATCCATTTTAATCAAGAGAAATTCAGATAGCAACAAAAAAATTAAACTTACTTACTAAATATAAAATAGCAGTTAGAAGAATGATCTAAATATCAAGAACAAATCACTAAAAGTAGCAGTTGCTAAATAAGCCCAAAAGTCTGTTTTAAGTTAGATTATGCACTCTATGATAATGATCTTGTCCTTCCCCATTCCTAACTCTTAAGGAAAATAACTCTTGAAGACCCTCTTAAAAGGAGATTTTGAAAGGTGACGGTGGAAAAAAGTTGGCCTAATCACACAATGTCATCTTTTCACGCGGAAGCAAGGCCGTTTGATCAGTCTGAGCGTATCTGTGCAGTATCCATCTCCTCCAACTCCATACCCAATTTATCTTATATCTCTTGGCCAACCCATTTGGAAAAGCAGGGATCAGAAAAAGATTTTTATTTTTACTTTTTACATGTTTTCCTTAACAAATGGATGGCTGTGAAGATAGCAGAGACCCTATACCCCTCTGTATTTGACCCACCTGACAAAGAGAAGCAGCTCAAATAAGCTGCCCAGGAACACTGTCGGGCCGCCAGACCCACCAAGAGTGCATGGGGACAGAGACGGGAGCAAGGGACAATGCTGGGTGTAGGCATACAAGGAGCCGTGGGTGCATTTGAGGGCTGGCAAGAAGGAGGGAGAAAAAAGCAGGGGGGGAGTGTGTGCACAGGGCATAGGAACATACAGAGAGAAGCCAGAGGGACTGCTGTGGGGTGGAGGGATAAGTAGAAATCCTTCTGAACACAGATGTTATTAGTTCTCCTGCTCACAGAAAAATCTAGGTTGTTTTTTTCTCTTTTTCTGGGCATGGGGATAGCTAGGAGAAAAGATTGAAGGCTTTGTGGGGTTTTGGGTTTTTTTTCCACCTAAAAGGAAGATCTCAGGGGTTTTGTTTTGTCTGAAGAATTAGAAATTGCCTTTTCTTTTTTAGTATTAGAAAACCAGTTATTGAAAAATTATGAATAAAATAATTAAGAGCCAAAATACAGAATTATAGCTGTAAAATATCATCCTGAGAAAGGTGAATTTGCTGAATAACTGAAAGACAGTATTTAACAAAAAAGAATCACTTCATACAGCCCCAGAGGATCTTTCTTCTTAAAACAGGCAGAGACTCCAAGGTCATAACAGAGGGACAAAAAAAAAAAACAAAAACAAAAACATAAAACCCCATTGTAGAACAGCTTAACTTCTGCAATTCTTTCCTTTTTTTTAACTCCCTTCCTGACGATGTAATTGCAAAGAATAAAAAACAAAACAAAAATGCCTGGGTACAGATGTTGACTATTTTCTGAATCTTCAGAACTTTCTCACATGCCTAGGGAAAAACAGGTGCTGTCAGAAGTGGTGTGCGCTTCTGAGTGCTTAAGGGAAGTCATAGGCGCTTTTCTCTCTTCGGATTTCCCTTTCTCCCCCTCAAATAGTAACATATTAGCATACTGCCATGAAATGTTTCTGATACATTTCAGTATCACTTTAAAAAACAAAACCAACAGCTTTAAGGTATTAGACTAATTATTTTGTTTTTAATGAATATGTAAGAAAAAAATTAGTAGATCTAAAAACCAAAATTACTTGTCTATACAGGTCTTTATTACAGGTTTCACCAATTCCAGAGAATTGACTCTGGAATGAGGTAACTGGTGGGACCCAGGTGACTTCACTTATATGTCATGAAACACAGCTGTTAGATACAACTCTCTACAGAAAGTTGGTTAAGCCCCACACACCAAGAAAGATCAGCACATTCACAGCTTCATCTCTAAAACAAACCACTTTCAGGCTAGCCAAAGGCAGCCCAGAGAATAAACACCATAAAATACCAAAACCAAGTATATTTCCAATGATGCCCAACAGACCACCAGTAAGGGAAAAACTGCAAAGAAGTCTGTAGCAAAAAAAGATCAAAAACGTAGTAGTGCCAGCAAGAAACACCAAAGTAGCTCTGGAGCCAGAAAGGACCGGAGACACGAGGTAAGACAGGGAGGTTTGTGCTCCGTGGGAAAAAAGTAGATATAGATTGGATGATGGTGTTGGTTTTTGATCGGTGGACACTTTTCAAGCGATTAACAGTTCAAAAATCATGTCTACATCCTGCATCGTTTTCCAGGAGGTGCTATTGAAAGCAGTACCATTTAACGCAGCACCCAATACGCGCTCTCTACCTAGAAGGGTACCAGCCAGACTGCAGTACTGTGTTGCTATACTAAGGTAGTCCTTTCCCTCTCATTTAAATAGGAGAGCACAAAAAGGGATGACTTAAGAATGAAACGAGCCACCAAATTATCCTGCTGGACAAAGACACTGAAGAGCATTTTACGTGTGACCATCTCTGTAGTTATTTTGGAGTAGTACTTTCTTCTCACTGGCCTTATTGTTTGGAGGGTGGGGTTCTTTTGGTTTTCCTTGTTTCTGTCATTCCTACAGCAACTGTGGGCATTTCATGTTTGTGTGAGAAATCCACATTTGGACTGCAATTTTTCAGGTGTCAAGTTGTCACATTGAGCCCCATGTGCGATTGCTTTCAGCTGAGATGACTGTTACACATCTGGTTTCACGATCTATTCTTATCACAGGAGATACAAAACACTATAAATAATTTTTAACAGAGAAGGAGATTTTTTAGGATATACCAGTTAACTAGCAGTAATTAAAAAAACCCACAAGTTATTATTGTACATGACAATTCCTATCCCTTTCTCTCTATTACTTGAAAACTTATGTGACAGCCTTCCTTTTTAAAATAAAGTATCACTATGAAATATTTCTCTCTTTTTTGGTACTATTAAGTTTTCTTTCTTGTGAAATAAAGAGTAAACAAAGGACTACTTTAATAGATACCCATATCTCTATGTTTTGAATTAACAAAGCTAGTTATAATATTTATATCCAATGACACAAATTTAAAACTTCATCCAACTCCTGTTTCTTTCAATAAACAAACACCATTACAAAAATACTGCATGATCTTTTGGTCTCTTAACAGGCAGAATTGAAGAGGACAATGACATAATCTTTTAAATCAGTGTTACAAGAAACTGCGGAGTTCAAAATAAATACCATAAAAAGACAGTGGATACGTTTCATGTGTGTTCCTATGTTCCTACTCCAAGTCCACAGAAAACACCTATCTTGTCAATACGACTGATTTCCTTATGCTAGAATAACATTTGTGGTGAAAGAAGGGACAAGTCCCTAAAAGGTCAGAATGAAAAGCATAAGAAAGGCTATTTCATGCCTAGATAAACCAGCTGAAGCATCACAAAAATTTGCAAAGGATAACCTAAAAAAATCTCTATAGGATACCTTGAGCACAAGCTAACTGTTCATTTGTGTATGCAAACAGTACTTGTCAAAGCTATCTCATTTAACAAAGAGGGTCATTGCAAAATTAGAAATAAATGTATATATACAAAGTACCAGTTATACCCTTAATTAAGAAGTAGCCATGACTGGATCAAAAAGAATTACATCATCACTATAAAACTGTTAGAGGAAAACAGTCGTTATAGCATAGTTCTCTGTAAAGACTGTTTTCCACTAATTTCCCAACTCCTAGGGATCAATGAAACTGAAATACTATTATATGATGATCCATTTTTTGAGATTATTTTCTGCATTTCTGAGTATCACAGCAACAGAGCACAGAAGACCTATTGAAAAGGGACAGCTTTGCTATATAGTCTTACACAATTAAGAATAGGATTCAAGAATTTCTTTATGGGACTGGTTCTGAGAAAAGATTTAGTCAGACTTACAGGACACCCCAAAGAGGAGCACACATTCAACTTCACAGTGCTGGAAAGCAGAAGATGGGGAAAGATAAAAGTTTCTGATAGCACTAGTTTTGAGAGTGCTAACATGACAATTCCCTGCAACAGAGCTTATGATGCTGCTTAAGCAACATCATCTACGAAAAGCACAGCATTATATAGATCATACAAAAAATTCTTACCTATGACTTCCATCCAGATTTGATTTGTGGATGAAATTCAGTTTAGCATCTGCCCAATAAAGTTTCTGTTCCTCATAATCCAGTGTCAATCCATTTGGCCAATATATGTCCGTGTTGACTATAATGGAGCGGCTTGAACCATCCATCCCAGCACGTTCTATCTTTGGCACTTCTCCCCAGTCTGTCCAATACATGAACCTGTAATTATTTTTAAAAAGAGAAAAGACAAAAAAAGAAAGCAATCATGTATAAATCTACAACTGGAACATTGGATACAACTTTCAGTAAAGGCAAAGGCGCTCTCTATGCTGTAGAGACAGTGCCTGCGGAGCTCTGTTCTACTGGGTAAGGTACACAGGTCCTGTGAAACACAACAGAACAAAAGTTACTTTACAAAAAGCTGAAGAAAAACAACTTAAGACAAACTCACAGACTATGTCACATGATACTATATGCCTCTTTCTTTCCTTAGGTCAAGTGAGAAAGTTGGGGATATCCAATGAATCTTGACAGTAATCTCAGAATTCAACATTGAACAGCAAAGACAGATATTAGACTATCATAGAAGTACAACAGCCTTTCTAACATGCTTCAGAGCACTGGGGGGAAATAGAAAAAGGAGGTGTGTGGACTTATAGTGGACATAGCAGTTGCATATGAGGCAGTGAAGTGGATTTGATGAAAGACCAATTAATGTCCTTTTTTTCCAGAGAAATTCAGAGACAGGCAGCTAAGTCAACATGTTTAGAAGCACAGTTTGCACCCAGTGACCGGGCAAAACTCTGCATAAAATCTTTTAAGACTGGGGGAGCAAGTGAATTTTACAACACATTAGCATATACTGGTACGTGTTTAAACATTATCTAGCAAGTAGTGGGGGAAGGGAAGTTACCTAGTTGCATTTAAGACTGGTGAAGCAAGAGAAACCACATAATTATGGCTGGAGACTAGTGAGGGATAAGCATATCTGCCCTTTTTCTGCAGGTGGTAGAAAATGGATTTATTTTTGTGGGTTGTTAACAGAATGCATAACTAAACAGTAGTAACATATAATATAAACAGATCAGACAAAGCGTGTCCATGGCACTTGCTCTGTTTTGTTGTTGCAGCTGGGACAGACAATAAGACTACTGTCCTAAACTGCTTCTCATAACCTCACGACATCTGCCAGCATACCTGCTTGTATCTGTGCTCCCTAACCTGGCTCAGTCAAAACAACCCAGATTAGAGAAGATCTGAAGCCTTTAAACTAACCCAGATCATCACACAACCACAGTATGTCACTATATGGTGCCCACATGTGAAGCGGCCTGGCCACCCATCCTTGAAAGAAAAACAAATGTGTAACACATTTAAGAAGCATTTGCAGATGAAGTTATTCTTGGCAAAGAATTATTTTTTTTATTTTAAAAAGTCAGGAAATTCCATGTCATATTTTCCCCCTTAATTCATGTCTACAGCATGTTTGTTTTAATGCACAGCTATATCTGCAGACAGAAATGCAGCTGATTAACACAAATATTGCCCTATTCGATCCCAAGTGAGCATTCTTGACAGAGCAACGTGCCTGTCTTAAACACGGAGTGCAAATATCTGAAGAAAACATGTGAGATTTCTGTAGGCATGAACAAGTGCTGCAGAGAAACTGGTTTTCCATCAGTAAGAAGAAAAAAAAAAAGTAATTTTCATATAGGTAGCACAGTAGCAATTCACCTGGTCAAGCCATGCAATAAGAGAACTATATACTCGGGGAAAAAGAAAAGTTTTAAAAAGTCAGGCAGCATTACACCAGCAAGCATGTGTGAGAAAGAAGGGAGAAAAATAGAGATTTATTTAAACTTCTTTAAAAAGACCCTTCTTTGCCCCGGCTGCAAAGTCCTAGCCTTCCAAATACTTCATCAAGGTTAATAGGTTGCAAGGCTCTGGCCACCCTGCTAGACTGATTTTTCAGGCTGAAACAGCTCATTAGTCATTGTACAGCCTCATCTGCTTTCCTGTCTCCCTCTCACCTCTCATGCATGCTGCAATTACTCAAGCAAAAACAGGTAAGGGAACTTGGGTAACAAAGAAAAGCCTTCCCGGACTTCACAAAACCAGCCCTGTTTCATTTGTCAGAGGAGCACACATGCACGCAGAGCCGACTTTAAGATGCAGTAACATTTCCAATCAGCTCCAGTGACCTCTGCTCTGTTTCTCCAGTAGTCTTTTTTCCACTATCATCTGTTTGTTTTCCTCCACCTTGCTTGAAAGCCTACGGGTTTTCATGTCTCCATTAAAATGCTTTCGAACCAGCCACGCTCCAGCCGATGGCATCAAGGGCTGTGCTTCACTTGGGAAGCCAGGGCTTTTCATCACTGCAAAAGCAAATGCAGGTTATAGCTTGATGACCATTTCTTTCGGTAACAGTTGCTTTTAAGCAACTTCTTGCAGATCATTGTTTCCAGTACAGGGCTTATAGGGCCATGGAGGAAACTGGATTCAAGGAACAGATCTGGGCTAAAAAATCAGTCATCAGTCTGAATGCATTCCAGCGCACAGCTCCATGAACACTTCCACTTGCACGCAAGGTGTAAGTTTCTATGCTGCCTCAACCAGCACAGGTGCCAGCAAGAGTCACTTTCTTACTCAGAAAGTGCACTTCGGCCCTTCTCTGCAACAGCTGAGCAAGTACAGGGTATAGGCACCAGTTGTAGGAGCAGGAAGAACTGTGTAAAAACAGCTGGAAGAAATGCCCGTTGTCACCATGCTGGCTAGCAACCAAGGGAGGGTTGGGAGAGATGGATGGACACGACTACGAATTCCCACTACTGCAGAGATCTCTCTACAGATTTTTCTAGAGAGATCTCAGATCCCTCTTCCAGGTAATAGCAAACTGTTCACATATGTGTGCTGACTCCTCCTTTCTGGAAGGCTTACAGATTCTTGTTTCATTATATAATGGTTGGCGAATAATCCATACGGAGACCATACAGAAAAGAAAGATGTTACAACATACATACTTACTGAACGACGGTATGCCAGCAATACAGACAAGGTAAGTGTCTTTCTCCCTCCTCTCCAAACACATCTAATTATTTCCATTAACAAAAACAAAACAAAACAAATACACCAAAAAAACCCAGCCACTACCAAAGCCCACAAGATAGAGCAAAATATTAACTGGAAAGTAATGTCTTGTGCTAAACTGTGGCATTCAGATACCACCAGAAGACTACTGTTCTGTTTGCCTCTCTTCTCACCTAGTTATACGTTGCTATAAAATTTAAATCCAGGAATCAAGATCCTAATTCTAGCTCAGAAGAGGAGAAAATGAAAATTTAAAATCTATACTACCCTTTGAATTTTAAGGAAAAAACCTGTAGGTACGGAGCATGTTTAGTGTACAGTGGTACTGGCACAGAATGGGGCTCCATGCTGGGCAATCCCAAATCCATAAGATCCAGAGGGCAATATACAGACACGCTGTAACTGACTTCAGCAAGCCTGCTTGGGTCCAGGAACAGGAATGGTTTCTCATGCTTCTTAACTTTGGCTGGTAGCGCAGTTATTCCAGGCAGTTACAACCAGGACAGGCTGGTACTAGAGCTCTGGACCTGCCCGGCTGCTTGTTCCTGCTTCCTTGCTGAAGGTCACCCCTCAGCAGGGTCAGCAACAGGAGTCGTGATCCCAGACCTCACTGCTGTACTTCACATACCAGCTACTTCATCCAAACTCGTCCTTGCAAGGAGTTTAATACTCGTATGGAGAAGCTGCAGTGAAGCAACATAATCAAACGTAAAAACTGAAAAACTGATTTTAAACATACATGTCATACTTTCTTACCTAACAGGAGTACCAGACTTAACAGGAAGAGCTTTTGTTTAGCATCAAATCAACGCATACAGAGCCAAATCTCTCTTCAACCTAGTAAGAAATAATAATACCCAGCTAATTAAAACTGATGCACTGATCTAGTCTTCTTTATCCTGGTGAAATAATTAACTACTGTATTTTAAAAAACTTCTGTTTTATTCAAATAACCGTAATATTTTGAACTGCTTCATTATTTTTCACGTTGTATTTTCTCCATACTGTTACATGCCATGATTGTCAGCAGGCATGGAAATGGTTGTGAGCTGTTATAAAAAAAAAATCTAGCAGAAAAACAACAACAAAGGAATATTTCTATTTATATACGCTTGTAATTTTAGTATTAGGTACTAATGTCAGGGAATTATACAGCCTCCCCCCCCCCTTAAGTAATTAAGGCACATTAAGTATTTTAACTACACAAAACAGGAAGGTTCTTAGATATCAGTACTTAGCTGGTATTTTGTTTGACTGTTGCCCAGAATGTTGGTTTATCTTACAAGGTTATACCATCAATAAAAATTATGAACAAATAGAGGAAAAGCTTTGATGGTTTTTCCCTACCAACTTTTTTCTATGGGTCTTTAGATCCATTATTTTTTAGTTTTTGCATCTGAGGCAGGTAAGGTGAACCCAGGCAACAGAACCTCCTCTGAAAAGGCATTAGAAATCACTATGCGTTGTACAGCTGTAACTTCACAGTTTTGATTTGTCCCAAAGTAAAAGGTTTTGCCATGGCAATTTAAAAAAAAAAAAAAAAAAGAGGAAACAGCATTTCTTGGTTCCATTCTGTGTGATGAACAAATATAATAAATAACAGAGCTTCTTTTCTAAAAAGCTCATAAAGTCTAGGCACACTGACAGCAGAATATCCCACATACATAGAAAAAAGCTTGCAGAGTACAAATGCCAAGATTAAATACTATAATTTAGCAGTGATTTCTGACAGGGCACACAGAGGGAGAGAAATTTATCGCCAGCACCCATCAGCTTTGCAACTGTCTGATCCGCACCGCTCCCCAACACTGATACAGATTCTTTCAGCCCTACCATCCCGCGCAAAACCAGGCTCCTGCCAGGAGCGTCATTAAAACACCAGCCCCCATGGCGATGCATGCAACTGTTTCACTCATTGAACAGAGATACCCCACGCGACGCTTAGCCGGTTTTATGGCAGTTAATTGGGACACCTTACAGGGCAGGCAAACATTTACCTTCCTGAACATTATTCAGTGGGAAGAGCAGCTGCCTAATTGGGACAGCCAATTATTTGGTGAGGCCCTTCACAGTGAATGCTCCAACTTTGCAATTATGCTCATTTCAGCCCCTAAGAACCTCTGAGCTCTACAGGGACCCAAACAGCCGCCAAACTTCAGAGCCTGCAAAGGTTTCAGAAGTGCAGCAACCCCTGTGGAGCTCATCAGCTCTGCAGTGGTCCTTGTGAAACGCAGCCCGCGCCGGCTCCAGCACTACCGGACTGGCACTCATCTAAGGAAGAAATACAAAGTTAAATGATAGGTGGCTGGAGTTGTTCAGGAAAACTACACACAATAAATATGTGTTTGGCTATCAAAAATAGCTCTTGACTTAAAAGGAAGAAAAGTTTGCAGCCCTTCAGGAGTTTAAGAAAAGACATTCCAATCAAGTGACCCTTCAGGTATCCTTAACAGAAACATCTTGAGGCAGGTTCACAGCAGGAGAGAAACTGCAATCCAGAAGGATGCAGTAAGCATTGAATGAAAAAGAAAACAGATTTTCAAATAAGGGGACTAAAAGTACCACAGGAAGGTTTTCGTACAAAGTTTCTCAACTGATTGCAAAATTCAGGAAACAGTTTCAGTCCTCCAAGAGAAGCAAAAAAAAAAAAAAAAAGCACAAAGCAAATTAAATATGGAGATAATACTTCATAAAATAGAGGAAGAAATATCCCTTTGGGATACAATCAAGATAAACGTCAGAGAAAAGTTGTTCTTAGCTAGCTGAGAACTGTACTCTTTTACAATAGCTTGTGTCACTGCATAAGTGCGGACACTAGTTGAATGTCATTGTCAGAGTTGCTCTACAATAATTTCTTATGTTAACATTTAATGCACTCAAGATCATTTTTTGTGCAAGTTAACTTACCCTACGCAGCTTTTCAGCTGCCTCTACAACATTACTCTTGCACATATTAGGAGCAGCTATGTGGGGAATGGATGTGAAGTAAGTAGCAAGCTATTAACATCCCAACACACCGAATTTCCTTGCCTTAAACTTACTGGGTTTAGGAGCCCACAGGCTCCCAACAAAGCTGCAGTTTCTCATTTCAGCTAGGCACAGCTGCCTCAGAACCACCTTAAGCATTGCTACACACACCGGACAAAAACAAAGCAAGATTTCTTTCACTGAAAACCAGCCCTTTTTATTTTACTTTCCTCAAAAGCATCAGTGTGCCTAGCAAACGACCAGACAACCCAGATGTGCTCAAAATGCTTGACAAGCAAGCACCAGCAGACCAAGCTGCACCTTTCCAACTCCCCCCACCCCATCCCCACATCTCCATACCCTGCATCCTGGTGAAGGCTGGAGGACTGGCAGAACTCCACAGCTGCTTGCACCTCAACTATGCCATTTCACAGCCCAGATTATTAGTGCTCAAACCATCAAAACTAGGTATGAGTTTGTCCAGTGACTAACACAGTGACCTGTAACAGAGACACCTCATTCTGCCACTGCTGCTAACAAAGCGGTAACCTTGTGCAGAAATAGAGGTCAGCAATGGTGAACTACTGCAGCCTCCACAGCCCATGTCAGGAATGATAAAAGACTGACAAGAGGGAGAAATCAATGTGCAAAATTCCACATCTATGTATGTCTACCATAGACTAGAAAAAGGTCTCCCAGAACACATATTTTATAATGCATGCAAATATTTTTCCTGGTATATCTATACTGGTTCCCTCAAAAGGAAGAAGCTATCCTGGTGGTAGTACTTTTATGCAAATGACTGCATTTATCCTAAGACATCAGGCAGTATACTAATTAGGCAAAGACCCACCTGTACCCAGTATGGCAATATGAGGATTTCCACATTAGAGATGGCTTTAGTCTCCTATGCAGACCTTATCTAGCAGGAGAAAGAAGATTATCACCAGACCTTCCCTTTTCTTGGAATGCATTTCTAAAATAAGGGATAAATGCAAACACTCCAGTTTTGGAAAGAAGGGAACCTGTGACAAAGTGACCAGAAGCTGATGCTTTTTTCCTAACTCAATATCAACAACACAGTATAAAACTAGAATGAGATTTTGGACATGGTTTTCACAAGCCCTGAAAAGAACACCTTAGCAAAACCTCTGAAAGTCATTCACAAGAAATCAACATGGAAACACAAACTTACATGATATTCTTATTTCATAGAGAGAAAGAAACAACTCTACACACCTGGGAACCAAATAAACTGCTGAAAAGCAAGTATAAAAGAATATTTAGCTACGTTAAAATTACAAGTGTTGGAAAGCAGTGAGAAAATGGTGGGATCACTGTTCACCATCTTTCCCAGATAAAATTTAAGTTTTTTGTACAATGAAAAATAATCTGCTTCTTTACCAGGACTTGCACTAAAAATACAAACACTCGCATTGTAAATATTTAGTTTGTAAATGAGAATTTAGAATTCAGTAATTTCAAAGGGCTGAAACTAGACAAGTCAGTTGCTACCATGAATTTTTCACTCCCTGCTTTGACACACAAGGATCTTTTCAGTACAGTCATAATCAAACTCGCTTACCTTTCAGTAAAAAAATGGGAGAATTCTTCTCCTTATCTCCCTACACATCCCTGAATACAGTAAGTGGAGAAAGATTCCCCCTCTATTTGTATCTTGAACTGAAGCCCTGGGAACACACCATGGCAGGAGAGCACGGTCATACATCTCAATCGCATCACCCAGTGAATGAGGGCGAGAGGGCCAAATCTGACATTTGGCATTCTGGGCTGTTTCTTACAAGCAAAAATCCAGCGATCCCACTGTACGTTGCTGTGCAAGATCTTGAGTGTTGAAGGCTGCTACACCGGCTACTACACAAATACATCAACTATACTCATATTAAACAATGCGCTGGTATAACTATCCTAGTCATCCTTAATGCAGACACAGCTTACAACAGTAACAGTTTTTATCCAAGGCCTACTCACTTAGCTTTATTCTGTGTTTTACTGGATTAAGTTGGGGCCCAATCAATCCCCTGAAGCAGCTCACCATACCATGAAGTGGGTACCTGTGCTAAAACATGGGAAGGCAGGATGGCACAGCCAGGAACAAGAGGAGAGAAGATAAACTGAAATTACCTGAAAAGTCTATCAGGGAGATGCCCTGTCTTCCATCAGCTGATATTGGGGAACAGCATGTTCAGTATCATGAGATCCTTCTGCAATTTTTCCTCGGTGAGATTTTTTTTTATCATTCCAAGAAAGTCCTTCATCAGTAAAATATCCCCTTGTTATTCAGTCCCTCTCTCAGTACGCTTCTACTAACTGGATCATTTTTATGTTCTTGATTCCTGACTCCTCAAAGAAACACTAATGAACTTTAATACTCAGCAAAACCAAGCTGGCTCTTACCCTTCATATTGCATTTCTGGCACTCTGCTAATTCTTTTTTCATAGTTTTCACCCTGTCGTTTTGTATGTAAATCAGGCTTACTTATACGTAAGCATCATTCCTTAGGCTTTTTTCTTTTTTTATTAAATGTCATTTAGGAGTTCAGTACATTTTCAGTGTGGTTCCTGTCCTTGTGATTTGTTTATCAGTTCATTGATATGGAAACCAACCTGATGCCCTCAGTAAGGAACATGCAGACAAGCAATTCATTTCAGCTTTTCTGAAATGGCTTTAGTTGCCTTGACTGCTGTTGGTTTATTTTCCTTCTATACTTTGATCATCCACTAGACTCACTAAATCACTTACTCTCCTGTAAGAAAGCAGCATGCACCAATTAGTCTTTTCATACTACAAAATTACAAAAAATAAGGTCTTATTTTTAACCCATCAAAACCTACATGATGTTCACTACAAAAAAAAAAAAGGAAAGAGGAGACTTTGCTCTATGGAGGGTAAAAAGAGCAGAAATAAAGGGACACAGTGTAATTAATACATAACGAGACAGGCTACATTACACTGGAGATTTGGTTAGAGCCCTAATTCTGGAGATACAAACCTAGGTGGGCTTGGCTTTCATTGAGAAGGAGGAATGTTTTCACAGATCATTTAAGAACAGCCCAATAAATGTGATCTGAATACCAGCCAAAGGCTTCACACTCGGGTGAAATAAATGCTCCTTCATTTTTATATTTAAAACATTATTGTCAAATAACTGAGATGTCTGAGACTTCACTCAATTTTTTTCTAGATTAGAATTTGCAATAAAGGAAGTAAGACTGCTTTTACTTTTCCATTCCTAGTTTAAACAGCTCAATATCAAAGTACTCAGATTCAATTTTTATGGACAATGTGGTTACGCATTCTACAGCAACTACACTGCTAATATTTATGCAACTGGAATTCTGAAGTTAAAAATCAATTAAAACAGCTTTAAATCCAAGTCATTCTCCCTACAAGCTTCTCACAGGTCACTCACCTGCTCTTCTGGCAAGAGCCAACATTAACCATGCACACTGCATACAAATCACTTCTGGCACAGAGATGCATCCGAGAGGGGTGTTTGTGTGTGTGTGTGGGGTGTGTGTGTATCAAAAATCCTCCGCCAAGCCCAGGCCTCACTCACAAGACCCTTTCTAACAAGGCACAAAGCAAATGCCCACCGAACTATTACACTAAGGGGAGAAAATGTATGTACGCTTCCAGTCACTCAAAAGTGTCAAGTTTAAAACTTTCAGCCTAACCCTGAATTGCTCAGAATTACACACACAAAAAAAAAAAAGTGCTGATCATTTGCCATCAGCTCACAGAATTTAAAATAATCATACTAAATGCCATTAAAAAACATTAAAAAATACAGACTGTTTACAAACAAGCAGGAAAGTGCTCTTCCCTGTTTTCACTACAGTTTCTGGAAAAAGAAAAAAAAAGGATCACTTTTTGAACAATTTAACTAGATAAAACCACAAGTTTTGAAACTCAGCTGGTGCTTTGGGGGGGGGCGGGGCTGGGAAATGGGTACTACAGAAGATACAAGGATATACCGATAAACTGTTTGGGAAAGAGGAAGCTATATTTATTCAGAAACACTTTGGGGAACTACTGCATACAGAAGCAGCCTCTAGAAATTGCACATCATATTTTAAAAAACCAGCAAAAAAAATGTTTTCTTAGTTAGTTCTTAGTTCACAGAAGCAGAAAGACTCCAGCAATATTTTGCTTATTTAAATAATATGTCTTTCCTGCCCAATAAATACTATACCTATAAAGCTGATCTGTCTGTTTGCAGTTGCTTTTGCCAGAGGCACACCACCTCAGGGCTGCCACTCTTCCATCTCTCCCGCATCAATCCAGAAGGTGGAGAGTTGAACCACTAATGCAGAAGGGAACAACAACTCCTCTCCTCATACCTCCTAGCTGGCTACCTTCCTCAGCACTAGTAAACGTCCTTCAGGTCCTCTCTGAAGAGTAAGTCTCTTTTTCTTCCCATATATCTCACACACACAGAGTCTCCAAGCATCTCAAGCAAGCTATTGCCAGCCCAGACAGAAAAGATTAGCACCCCTCAGTGCAGAAGACATCATCTGGCCTAGGTTTTGTGAAGCACAGAGGACCTTCTTGCACTGTGCCAAACCAAGGGGGTGAAGGCAGTGTCAGCAGGGCCTGCTTGCTCTTCTCCCATGCAGAAACTTTCCAAAGAGGTGAAAAAGAGGTGTTTTTTTTACAAGACAACAGGAGAAAAATGTAGAGATATGCAGAAATCCCAAGTAAACTGCTGGCACTGAAGGAGCCCGCCCGGGCCAATCCTATTAGCTTCTGTTTTCAAGATCAGATGTTTTACTTAGGGTTTACCTCAGATTCTAAAAAACTAGCCAAACCCAACATTACATGGCACAATTCAGAAGAATGCAACAGTAAATGGTATTATGCAGGGAGAAACAGTGCAAACATAACAAAATCTGTCCAACTCAAAGCTCCTCCTGCAGAAGATAGTAATTTGAGTGGTTTCACGGAAAAACTCATACAACTATTTTGGAGTATTTTAACAAAACAATGAAATCGTTCTTTACAATTAACTGGCAAAACCAGCTGTCAAAGTAAACAAAACACTAACCACATATAAAGTAAATTATATGCTAATACATGTAAAACAAGCATAAGTAAAAACCTCAAACACAAATAAACATCTTTTCTATATATAAATATAGTGTGAATTTACAGTCCAGTACTTTAAAGACTGTTAGGTATGAGAGATCCTTCTAGTATACAACTGTGCTACATTAGAAAGCTGGCAGTCTCTTTTATGTAGCTATAAAATGCTTCCCAATTTTCCATGTAGGAATACAAAATGGAAACTTTAAACATATGATTTCATCTGATACAATATTTGTTGCTGTGTTTTCATTCACTAGAGTTCATCTGTTAAAAATCTGCAGGAAAAAAGGCACAAAGAAAACAGAAAGTTGGGAACATTAAACTTGAGCACAGCAAATGCCAACACACACAGGTGGGGAAATTTCTTACTGCTCTGAACCAGTGGGAGAAATCTGCATATTGAACCCCCGAGCACAGACACTAGCCCCATTTGAACAGGTTGCAAGAGGGGAGGGAGGAAGTTTTAGAATTGCCTCTAGTAGTCCACTCCTTCTCTATCCTATACTTTAAGACTTTTAAAGAAAAAAAAAAAAAAAAAGACAAAGAAACCCTACCAAGTTACAGCTTGTTAAAAAAAAAGAAAAGTGCCTGGTACATTGGTTTTAGCAATTTTGTGGGTACTCAGCACAGTAATGGTTAATTTTATAAGCATAATATATATATATGCACCATCATTTACCCTTCAGAATAGCCTGTTGGAGACAACACCACTACTGGTCATTATCAAAGGGGAAGGGGAACAGTCACTCTCCCACATTCAGCGGGATTTAAACCAGCAGCACACATGAAAAGGCCTTTCTGCTTGTACATAGATACTTATCATTGTTGAAAATTGATTTATAGTTTTGATTTTACTCTAGGGCCAAATTTACTGTTTCATTTAACAGGAATCTAACATAACCAGCTAACTCGAGAATAGTATTTAGAAGAATAATTTAAAATGTGAGAATATCCAGAGGGAAAACTGAGAAGTTCAGGCCTAGAATGCTTAAAACTGGCAACGCACAATACCACAAAAGAGCAAGTGATGCATGTGTTGATATACCACCGGGAACTCCACTTCTATTACATCCTGATGCTGCTGGCGGTTTTCTGTCTTTTAAACTTGGTGTTGCGATGTTCCCTTACCTTTATGTTTCTTTCATAATTATTTTGTTACCAGACTTGTTTTAATAGGGAGAAACCCACAGTTCTCTGTGCAGGTGCCTTTTGAGCTCCCCCTGAAAATGCAGGAAAGGAAGACTGAATTCGTAAATAGACCTAACAGACTGGATGCTGAGCACGGTAAGTGGAGAGCATGCTCTGTTCCGAATTATAAATGCGCCACTTAAAACCCGACACTCAGATTTTAAATATTACCCCAAAAAATTGGACAGCAGATAGTTTTTATGGGAATTACTACATACAAGTATATTTGTCTTGCAAATGGAAACCATTGTACTAGAGGACATACAAATGTATGGACAAAGTATGTTGTGATGGTATGGATGAAGGACTTGTCCCCCCAACAGGTAATTTTCTAAATCCTTGTCCTTGACAAGTGAGTGAAAGCAGTTGAGGCCACAGGAAAAAAAAAAAAAAAAAGAAAAAATACAACGTAACAAGGGAAGGGAGCAATCCCACAGAGGAGGGTACACAAAAAGTTTATCTCTTTCCTCCTGGTGGCGCCAGCCTTGGCTTCATCCAGACCTGAACACAACTATGATAGCAGTTACTGATGTTTTGGAAGAAGTTTGCATGAGATACAAAAGCTTCAAGGGAGCAAAAGCACAGCTCATGGGAATATGGAAACTTTATGTGTAGCAAAGTACACGTGAATAAAAGTTGGCAGCTGACCACAGTCTTTTCTTACACCCAAGCCCAGCATGCTGAAGAAACATTACCAGCTGGGAATCTAGATAGGGAGGAGGTTGAGCTTGAAGATACAG
The DNA here is from genome assembly GCF_000687285.1 of Phaethon lepturus. Lineage (NCBI taxonomy): Eukaryota > Metazoa > Chordata > Aves > Phaethontiformes > Phaethontidae > Phaethon > Phaethon lepturus. The sequence continues at coordinate 39,485 of NW_010552465.1, read as the reverse complement.
TGCAGAACAAAACTCAGATCTTGCTAAAATTACCTAAATAATAAATATGAAAGAAGTCAGGAACAATGAACAGAAGTCTATAGATTTGGTAGCAAATTCAAGAAGCTAAAAGTATCTTTATACAACCCCCCAGCACAACTTGCACTTCAACAGCAAGCTACAGCTAAGCAGAAGCAGCACCAATTTAATGATCAGCAATTCTAAATTAGTAATTAAATTCACACAAAAATGGCATCTATACCAAATTACTGACTAACCTACTCATGTCACATTATGACCTGTAGTCTTTATACTAGGCAAGATCAACTATTCTCCAGTGTGCAACTGTTAATTTCCAGGGATGGGAATGCAACACACAGGAGATATTGGTGTTTTCAGCTGCCACACTACTCTCTTCCTTCTGACCACTGACATACAACATGGTGGGTTTCAGCCCTTTTTCCACTACAGGAATTGCTCTAGTGGGAAGACTGAAAGGATACAAATTGTCTGTCAAATTTCTTGCCACTCAAACTACACTTTAACTATTAGCGCTCTCCCACTGTTCTCACTATATCCCTGATACAAACGCATAAGTTTTAGTTCTTGGTATAACACTATTCCTCTCCACTACTACTTAACTATAACTTCAGTTAAGAGTTTGTCAAGTTGATTAAACACTGCATTCATTCGCCATCAACGCCATCCTCCAAGCAACTGTGTATTACTCATAAACTCTGAAGCAGGACAGAGTACCCTTTTTTTGAAGGGGACAAAGCACTTCTACTCCAAAACTCTTAGAAGAGTCACAATTACAGTCTTAAGGGGGAAAAAGACTGGGGCTGAAAGATAGCTTCATTAATAGTGGCAGCACTGAGCATGACTGCTGACAGCTTGAGACTTGTGTCCAAGTCATGCATAATTTACAAGTTTCGCTATATATGATTTCTGTCCCAAGGCAAAGTAAGATTAATTCATCTAGGTTCTGGGTTTTCCTTTAAGCTTACATCTTCCGTGGAAATGCAGTAACGTGCTCCTACAATGTGACCTCTCAAAGTTTTGCATCAGCCAGCACTAGTAAGAAAATACAGGAAAGAAAAATCCCAGATTATGTATGTGTACATATGGATCTTCTCTTCCCCAAAAACTGAGTTTATGTACATCGGGGATGTACTCAAATCAAGTGCAACAATTTCTGAAAGCTATCTGACTGTGTACACTTCCAAGAAAAATGTACTTTGCTCTAAATTTAATTTATTCCTTTCGTATCAGGTCCAATTTAGCCTGTCCATTCTGTGGTCTGCTTCAGATAACAATACTTTCTTTTGTTATAAGTCACGACCAGTAATCCCTTCATGCTTGTTATCCAATTTTACCAAAGGCTTTTATCTGCTTTATTGACAATTACTGTTTAAATACTCTTCTCGGAACTGAATTTAATTGTAATAGGATGGATCTCCAGTTTTGTAAATGACACACACAAAAAAAGTTTGGGATTACCACCAAGGGCAAAAATCTGTTTGGAAAAGAGCTATATGAAGAAATTCAAATACGAGGACAGAGTTATTCTAATAATACACAGAAGCAGTGGCAACAGTAAGACTTTCCCCCAAGTGTGTAAGAAATATAAGGGGTGAATTTATTCAGGGGAGTCTTAACTCTTCATAACCTTGCTCCTGTGTTTTTTTGTGGACTGCACTGTGAAGCTGCCAGAATAGGTTGGTTCTGCACACTGATAATAGGAGGCTGCAGACACCGACAGACCAGGGAAGACTGATTCAATGGCACCTGACACTGACAGCTTGACAGAACCAGGCCAACTGCACAAAAGAATAGCTAGACCAGAAGGATATACTCTACTACCTAAGTACGGAAACAAATGCTTATTTACATTAACTTGACTAATTAAAAATCCAAGAAAATAGGCACTGCAGCTTTTTGACAGCATGGGGAAAGACAATGGACTTATCAAAGCACTAAGGCTAGCCCCAGCTGCTCAAAGCTTCTTCTAACCAACTCCCTCAATAAGAATGCTGATCCCTAAGCCACAACCCATAAATTTGAAGAAAGGGGGTGGGGGCTTTGAGATATTTTTTCCACCTCGAGCCTGTCTAAAGTCTTCAGAATCAATTGAGTGAGTTGACGTAACTACTTTAGAAAGGGCTTTTCCAGGCTAGCAAGAATTCATTCTGTAAACAAGTCTTTTTCTAGGATACGAACTTGAGCCATATTCAATACCGTGCTCTGTACTCAGGTGTCCTGGTTTCAGCCTGGATAGAGTTGATTTTCTTCACAGAAGCTAGTATGAGGCTGTGTTTTGGATTTGGGATGAGAAAATGTTGATAACGTGCTGATGTTTTGAGCTGTTGCTAAGTAGTCAAGGACAGTCCAGCTTCTCGTGCTGGCCTGCTAGCAAGAAGGATGGGGGTGCACGGGGAGCTGGGAGGGGACACAGCCAGGACAGCTGACCCAGGCTGGCCAAAGGGATATTCCCTACCATACAATGTCATGCCCAGTACATAAACTGGAGTTGGCCGGGGGATGGGAATCACTGCTCAGGGATGGGCTATCGATCACCAGGTGGTGAGCAATTGCTGTACTGAGCATCACTTGTTCTTGTACATTCCTTTGTTGGTATCATTACTGTTGTTTCTTCTCTCTTGCTGTCCTATTAAACTGTTTTTATCTCAACCCGCAAGTTTTTTCCCAATTCTCTCCCCCTCCCACTGTGGGGGGGGAGTGAGCAAGCAGCTGCGTGGTGCTTAGTTGCCAGCTGGAGCTAAACCACGACATCAGGGAAGCAAAGAAGCTGAAGTTCCAAGTAATACATGAAATTACAGGGTTGTACATATTGATGGCTTTATTATCGCCTTAAGATTTTCAGTACAAAAATCTTTGCTACTCAGAACCCTTCAGTGCTCATCTATGTTCGGCTGAAATGCCTAATAGAAGATTTTCTGAATTTGCTTTGGAAATGAATGCTGTAACAACCATGAGGACATCTATTAAAAGAAGAAGAAGAAAAAAGAGTATAAGGCTTCAATTTGTTTCATAGATAAAACAATTATTTTAATGGACATGAAATACAATGACACTTGCCTTCATCAGAGTTTTATCAGGAACACTGCTTTAATGACCGCCAGAGTCTAAAATATATGCAAGTCAGTCTTGTGTTACTGAATCAAGGTTGATATCCACTAGGGAGCCTCCAGTGCGGGAATTTTTATGACACTTTAGTTTCTTGAACTGGAATAGGACAGTAAGATGACACTGTCACTCAGTCTTTTATACCATATTAAGAAATGATCCAGTAAATTCGCATTTACAGTGTTTTATTTTAGGGGGCATTTTTGTTTTTAAACTCAATTGTTAAACTATAGTCATTTTTCAAAATAAGAACATACATTTTTGCCTCCTTTTTAGGGTGCATAAAAGCAATTGCGTTCACCAAGTTTGGCACGAAACAAATAATTATTATTTCTAAATAATCAGAGTCCTCTGAGGGGAATCAGCATTAAACACTAGGTCCAATTTTAGAACCCCATTCCAAAGGGCGAGCTCGCTAGCTAGGCTCCTCAAACAAGAGGGATCGAGAGAAGTACCAGCTTCCTGCAGAGGTTACAGTCCTGCTCTGACTCAGGACAAGGAGAAGGCTCCCTTCACCAGTGACTGTAAAGGGAGTTGAGCTGGCTACCTCAACTCAGGCAGTTGGGTACCTAAGCATGGCATCGGAACATCACCCCTCAAAGACAGTTTTCTGTCTAAGTTTCAAACAGAAAGGCACAAATTCACTTTTCTTTTTGGAGGTCCAAGATAACAGTGAAAGAAATAAGGCTCGCTTAGCTTGGCAAGAACTCAGCTTTCACTCAAATCCTGACAAAAGAGGTTACTATATGTTTTTTTGCTCTTTCCAGAGGCAAAGAGTCACCAATCCAAGTTGATGTCAATGAGGAACTTCTATCTGGGACTAAGTGACCTTTTGCTATTTAAGCAGAGACACCATCTCCTCCTCTGCAGGTAGCTCCTCCTAAAGAAATACGAAACTTCTGCCAAAGCAGAGACTGGGGGGGTGGGGTTCAGCGCAAAGAAGCAGCAAGCTTTTTCTAAGTAATTTAAATAAACTTTACACACATCGACTATTTGTTGCAACCAAAAATAGTATCAGAGATCTATGTGCTGCTTTTTCTGTTGTGCATCCCCTGCAATGAACTGGCACCTGCCTGGGCCCTCTCCATTAGCCATAATTCTAGCACAAGACACAACCACTCTAATGTTGACCAATGGGCAAAACCTCTGAAAAAAACCCCCATAACAACACAAGTTTCTCCATGAACACTGGAATTAAGAAAACTTGGGTCTTCCAGAGAAAGGCATGTCATGGCTGGATTCCTTGAAGTCTAACGAAAACAGAGGCACTGAATGAAGCACATCCAGCAGCTACAGCATTTGGAGCAAGGCTGTCCCATGTGGGTGACCTGTTACAGACCTGCACGATGTCACCAGGCTCCCACCCAGAGGTGAAGCTGAAGCCCGACTTGACTGAAATTGAGCAAAAAATTGCAAAGATCAAATACTGGGACTTGCTTGCTGACTTAGGCTCAGATACCTACAGTATTCACACATGCATCGTATATATTAGATACAAATGGTGCTTGTCCCTATTTTTACGCTACTGTTAGCTCCATCAATTTTTTGTGTGTGTGCTGATTTCTAGCTTAACATAACCCAATCCCATACTCACAGTGTAAAGAGCTGTGAACATTGCTCTTACCAGCTACACAAACTTCAGATGCATAAACCTGTAACCTCAGAGGAGCTAATTAAGAGTACAGCAAAATTCTGCAGCAACCCTCTTTCTTAGCACTGATACATGTGACCCAAGGTCAGGAGTGGAAACTGCCATCCATCACCAACTCTCCCACACTTGTAACACGTTTTGGCTTTTAATCACATCGGCAGAGGTAGCAAGAGACACCAAACGTCCATGGCATGAAACGTGGCAAGTTAGACAGCTAGCTGAGTTCTTGGTAAAGCTTATTGTACAGGGAAACATTAGCTCTTGTAGTACCACTGAAGGGAATGGCTTACTGCTCATTTGGTTAAACCCTGCACTGGAAGCACTAATCTGTGCCAGGATTGTTCTTGAGCTGTGTGTATTTAAACCAAAACTATCAGAGAAAACAGGTATTCATTTGCAGCATCACCTGGCACTAATTATGCTGCCCCACCAAAACAGTATCCAATCCTCACACCATTAAGCAGGTCAAACACTTGGTTAACTGCTGTCTTGATGAGATTGGAGTGGCAGTTGAGGCCCACAAACTATTTCTTTTGGCAGTGTAACGCTGCTACTTCTTTTCTATGCTCCCAATCCCACCTGTAGATGGGTTGAGGCCCACAAACTATTTCTTTTGGCAGTATAACGCTGCTACTTCTTTTCTATGCTCCCAGTCCCACCTGTAGATGCAAGAATGCATCCTGCGCTGGAAGGTGATGGAGCAAGAAAATCTACCAAATGATAACAAGGGTCTGTTAAGCAATAGTGTGTATTTCCTCTTTTGCATCTGCTCATATATTGAAAGACAGTAAGACTTTCACAGAGTAAGCTGCTTAGTATTCAGACAAAAGATGAACAAATCACAGGGTGAATTAGAAGGCTGCTGGTTGCAATTTAATGACATTGCTTTTGACAAGTAATAAATAAAAATGCTTCTTCATTTCATAGTGTGGACTTGATATGTCACCATGAAAATCAAGACTTTTAATAGGGGTGACAGAAAACTTGAGAAGTGTCTCAAAATTTGTAATAACTTCAGACAACAAACACCAGTGAGCAAAAACTAGAAAGCTGATAGACAGCTTAGCAACTCTAAGCTAGTGCCTCTGAGAACAATTAACAGATAATGAGCATTCCTATATGATAACCAGAGTCTACAACCAGCACAGGAAGCTAAAACTCCTGACAAGGGGAAAAGATCCCATCTCTCCTCAGCTGCTCTGTTCCTGCCTCCTGAAAAAAAAAAAAAAAAAAAATTTAATCCAGTTTTTCCCCTCCTCTATATTCTTACCACCCTCCTGCCTTCTAGGGTCTGAAAGACAGGTATTAAAATTCTGATGACCCAGACAAGCATGACTCCTATCTTCCACGTAGGCAATACCCAATGTAGCACAAACCATAGTGGCAGGATGAAGAAGCTGATAAAGGAATGAGAACTGGGGATATGGAAAGTGCAGTACTGTTTCTTTTAGCAGGAAGTGTTTTGCTCTAAGTCTTGCTGTAATCAGTTAGACAAAACCAAAGATTACAAGTTATCACTGACGGGAATAACACTTGACAGTAACATTTGAAACGGAAAGATCTACCTGGATGGGTACACCTAAGAACAGTGAGAAGATCACAATACTACCACAGCTGAAAATCCTCAAACATTTTACCAGCGTACAGCTAGCTACTGTGGGATGACTGTGACAGAGCTGGAAGCTCAAGTCTCTAACCATGTGAACCAGGATGACAGCCTGATGAAAAGTTCTCAAAACAAATGTTTCCACAAAACATTTCCATTTTGATGAATCAACACTTTCTACAAAAATAAACTGGTAGAAAATTCCACACCAACTTCAACTAACTGAAAATCCTTTAATGAAAGCATTAGCTCTTCACCACTTAATGTAGTTTATATAATTCATCCCCTCAAATTAAGATGATGGGTCAGCACCTTTGTTTCTTATAGACAGTTCAGCAGCACATTTAGCACCATGTTTTTTGCATTTGGGGATGCAGCAATGAAAGGTAGTGCTTTTATCAAAAACATTCCTTGGGTCTGTCTCAGTGTCCCCCAAAGTGTTCCCAAAGGTGTTTATAGTTCTAGGTTTTGAAACACATTTTTGCTTTTCCCCTTGTAATTTGTCTACATTGTTTGATGATCACTGCTGTTACAATGAACCTCCAACAGCACAGGTGCTGCTTTGTATGTTTTAAAATACAATTACAAAAGGCTGGCATGGCCTTGGCCCAGGCCTATGCCATTTGGGTAGACAGAATTTCAGTATTTCTTCCAGCAGGCATCTGCAGGAATGGGAGGAGGGAAAAGGAAAACCAGAGAACTGTGCTGTGCTCACAAACCAGCTAAGTATCATCAAACTTCTTGAAAAAGAAAGTTATGGCAAGAATAGTGATTTGCCCAAGATTTCTCATCAAAACAAACAAACAAAACCCTAAACCACAACACACCACACAAAGCAGAATCAGAAACAAAATCCTCAGTCATCCATCCATTGGGAAATGTTGCAGTAAGCAGTGTATTTGCTCAGTGATACACAAAGCATTAATGCCACCCAACTATAGCGATAAGGCAGACCACACGGCTGCCAAAATTCTTGTCTTTTTAGACACATTACACCACTAAATATGTGATGGTTTTGTAAAGTTACATGCTTGTAACTATTGCCAACTCATGGCATAAAGTCCTCAACTAAAGCTGTACATAAACATTCCTTACCTGAAGAAGCTCTACAAGCTCAGATGATGCAACCCAACCATACTGTTATTATTTTCTACACACTTGATTTTACTTCTGTAAAATAACTGTTGACATTTTCAGAAGAATGACCCCATTGTCTGGATGTCTGTTGCTTTATATCATGGTCTGATTTGCTTCTACAGAAGTTAAATTTGTATTATACCAAGGGTTACACACAGAAACCTTCCCTTTGAGAGATTGCCTACTTATCTATCCAAGTGGTTTGACAGCTTTTAACTTTAAATAGCATCTGAACCTCTACTAAAATACCCAGCTACTAGGCTTCCTGACTCCATACTACCACCCTTCCCCAGGCTACATTTAAACCTTTACTATACTATACTCCCTTAAGCGACTGCCTATTTTAGGCTTTGTGCAGTATTGTGATTTTTAAACTATCATCTATATGTTTAAAGACAGAGGAAAATATTTCCCTTATAAACCAGGCCACACATTGCGAACAACATCCACCTTTATGTTCTACAACATCAATAGCCTTGTGGAGTGTAAGTATCTTCTCACCACACAGCTCGCACTACAGTCTAGCTCAGAAAACATCCACAGCTATGTGAACTAGCAGAACCCAGACACATGACTTGCAGCACTGCCATACCACCACAGACCCCATGCGACCTACCACTGCTTGCTCAACTGCAGTGCCTGGGGAGTTTTCTTAGCACTACAAGGTGACAAGACCAAAATACCAGCCCCTTGGCTGAAATAGTTTTTGCCATCTCCAAGAATCAGAACACACAAGACCCAGATGAATGGGAGTCACTTTGCATTTCTTAAAGTCACCATCTTCAAACTGCCCTGGCCTCGACCTGAGCCTGTGGACATCAGTGTTTTGAATAGTATCCCTATAGCCTATGCAGATCAGATATGGCCATCTCATATGTGAAGCTGTTCAGTCAGTTCTACACAGCTAGAAAGAGTCGGCCAAGCAGTTCTATGCCATGGCCGCACACAGAACCTCTAATCACTGACTGACCAACCAAGGGCACAAGATGACAGAAGCCTCCAAGTGGACTTTGGTTCCAGCATAGCAGCTACAATTTCCATGTGTTGGTGCACGCATTATTCACACAATCACTTCACAAACCACACAGTATTCTACTTCAGTGTTTCTATACAAAAAGAAATTATTTATAAAAAAAAAAGCACACCTACCTAAGTCTCTACCTATGAACAAATATCCCAGTACATTTACCCCACTCAGAGTCACGTTGAAAATTGTCATAGACCAGGGAAGACAATTTTATAACTGGATACACACAGTGTTACCATTACAATGCCAATTGAATTGAATGGTATTTTTCTTCTGGCAGCAACAAGAGTTTGTCTGTGGGATCACTCAGCTTACTTCTGCTGACACGTTTTGCCCAATCCTGTGCTTTTGAAGAGGAGACACAAAAGCAAATAAAATAACTGCTGCTCTACACAAATTCATCCAATGTGCTCTGAAACATGTCAAGAGTGACACAGACACAACACTACAATGCAGATTAAAGGCTGAAAAAGCAGAGGAATTCTTAAAAAATGATTGGCAAAACAAAAAAAGTTTGTTTCCTTTCATGATATGTGAAACCAACTCTGCTCCTGATAAGAGGAATAGTAGTAAAATATTTTGGTTTCAAAGAAGTGGTAGGAAAGGAGAAAAATGGAGCCTGTGTTCATGTGTTTTGTGGAAGACACTTTATCAAGCCACACTGTCCTCACTACTGGTCATTGTTATTTAAGTTCGAACATCCTGTCTTTCCACTCCACTTTCACACCTTCCCACTTCAACAGTTAGTACAGTGCTAGACACAAACTTAAAATTCAAACCTGTGAAAAAAGAGACCAAGACTAAAGTAAAATTGAATTCTGAAAGAACCCATAAAACTCTTCCACTATTAAACTCCAGTGAACCGTTGCTGAAGCACAACTCTATGCCCCAAACCAGCATGCTGCCTGTGCCCACTACTGTCTCCGAATTCACCAGCTGACCACAGAGAATTTAGGTTTTTGAGAAGAATTTCAAGCACCCCAAATCCTAAAGAGGGTAACAAACCTGTCCATGAAAAAAGGTCTTGGATAAAGAAGACACTTAAGATCTGAAATAAAATCAGGCATGGCGATTCTTGTCAACAAGTGCCTATTGCTGAAACACTGAGTAAGGTGTTGTAATCAAGTTAACTATATAACAGGGCATGTGAATTGCATAATTCAGCCTACAAATGTCTAGGTGGAGATTGCACCAGGCCATAAATTATCACTTTATTAACTTACATGATTTCTTGTCATGCATAGAAACACAGCTACCTTAAAACAGTGTTGTCTTCAGTTAGGCAAAACAGGGTAATTCCAGGTGAAATAAAATGATCTAAGGTCAAAAGGTTTGTTCTGTACATAGTTTGCCTACAACCTTTTTGTTGACTCCCTGGATACAGTAATTATTTGTATCATTTAAAAAAAAAAAAAAAGTGTTCCAAAACCATGAAGACTGACAACTCTACAGTTAGCCGTGCAAAGAAAATACCAAACCATCTCTGTGAAAATTAGTACACAGCTCTTGACAATATTGAGAAAATAGATGCCAGAACTTAGTGACTTCATAATTCCAGAGGGGGAAGCTGAAATGAAGAAACAAGTCATGTAACATCTTCAAAGTCAGTCATATAAAGGCTAACTGTTCCCATAGATTTTTCTTATTGTTTCTTAAAAAAAAGGGAGCCATAACTTTTCCATCAGAAAAACATTAGTCAAGCACTCACAGAACATATGTTTGACAAGCTGTGTCTTACATTCATGTGATCTTTTTGACCATGGTCACGCCAAAGGAAACTTATCTAGAAGCAACAGAGAATGATGAAAATGGCAAGTTTCATGGTTCACCAGAACACTGTATTTGCCAAGAAGATGCACATGCAAGAGAAAAAGGTAGCCATTTTCTTCACTAAAAATAACAAAAATTATCAAGCATGAAATTAACAATACTTGTTCTCACTACCTAGCTTGTGCATTTTTCCAATTCTCAGCAAAATTCCATTTTATTAACCATATTTGGCATATACTTAACATAGGAGAGAGCAGTCATCCCTTACTGTCGTGGTTTATCCGCAGCCAGCAACTAAGCACCATGCAACCGCTCGCTCACTCCCCCACGGTGGGACAGGGGACAGAATCGG
>NW_010552465.1:8853-28785 GCF_000687285.1 Phaethon lepturus | reverse complement strand
GACATGGGACAGAATCGGAAGAGTAGAAGTGAGAAAACTCGTGGGTTGAGATAAAGACAGTTTAATAGGTAAAGCAAAAGCTGCACACACAAGCAAAGCAAAACAAGGAATCCATTCGCTACTCCCCATGGGCAGGCAAGTGCTCAGCCATCTCCAGGAAAGCAGGGCTCCATCATACGTAATGGTTCCTTGGGAAGACAGATGCCATAACCCCAAACGTCCCCTCCAACCTCCCCTTCTTCGCCCCAGCTTTATATACTGAGCATGATGTCATATGGTATGGAATATCTCTTTGGCCAGTTTGGGCCAGGTGTTCTGTCTGTGTCCCCTCTCAGCCTCCCGTGCACCCCCCACCTTGTCCCCAGCAGGCCAGAGCACGGAAAGCTGGACAGTCCTTGACTGCTTAGCAACAGCTAAGAACATCAGCACATTATCAACTTTTTTTCATCCCAAATTCAAAACATAGTCTCATACTAGCTTCTATGACAAAAATTAACTCTATCCCAGCTGAAACCAGGACACTTACATTGTTTTAAATGTGATTTTGGTCCTTCCTTATTTAATAGCAAAAAATACATAGGTTAAGCTTACTCATAACCTTTACCACCTCAAGGGAAAACATTTGAAGTTAATATTCAGCAGTTCCTGAAAATATGTTTTGTACAGCATCTAGATCCTGTACTAAGAAAACAATCATCTAAGTCTGGACACTGGAATGCCACAAACTCTGAACAGCAAAACCACTGTTCTCTACCTAAGCAGCATACTCAATACTGCTATGGCAAAATAACTATTAATGCTGTGATTTTATCTGTGTGAGCTTCACGGTCTACCACAACAAGCCAGCCTGAAAAACCAGGAAGTTCACAAGACAGTTTCTAAGAACCATCTTTAAGATACTTCGGAAAATAGAACTTCAGAAAGAAAAACACTTAAAAGCCACAGCCCCAGAGGATATACTTAATGTTTACATTGTATACATTCCCTCAGAAAAGTGGAATGTAAAGCATATTTTGAAAACTGAAAGTCAGAAAAGTGGATGGTGTATGTGGTGGTGGTGGGGGGCATATACTGAAGAAGGCGGCAGGCATAATTAGATAATCTTGATGAATATATTTTTTTTAAGTCTCATCTTCCTCCACTTCAAAATGCAAATATTTACTTCTAACTAGCCTTTTTAATGCAGAAACTTCACTGAGTAGAACTATTTTCAGGATACTACTGACTTTTCCATTAGCACAAAATGAGTGTATTTTTTTTTAATATATTCACTTCATAAATTTACTTTATAGCTAACTGTCTCTGCAGACTCTTTCACTGGCACAAAAAAAATTTTTTTCATACTTGAGCAGGCAACTGTGAATTCAGGAATGACAATCCCCAAACAAACTCAGTCTTGGAAATCAACAATAGAAGAGTCTAACACCAAATCATTCATAAGCAAGAGCCTAAGATGAGACTTCTTAATCTGTAATATGACAGGCAGCTCTTGACTCAAGGTTTAAGTAACAAGTAACTACCACAGATGACCTTCTACTTGATTTCAGGAGTGTTCTCTTTAAGCCTATTCAATTTTTCAGGATTGCTTGCTTTTCTTTTGTCTAGTTTTCAATATAGGACTTTTGCTAGACTATAAAAGAGCTGTCAGGCAGCTTTCCCCAATATGACAAATTTTACTTTTCACTTTCATAAAGTTACTTTTAGAGCATCTTAAGAAGTTTGTCTTCCTCCATCTTTTCATCCTTCCAAAAATACTGATAGCTACTTCAATCTCTTAGCTCCAGGACCTCAAACTGCTAAGCAAGTATTCAGCCTGGGTCCTTTAAAACGTTCAAGCATGTTTTGAATGAGCAGTCCTGTCAAGATCAACACAGCAGTCACAAGTAACACATGCTTATGAGGGTCACCAGATAAAAATCTGTAGGACTCTGACAGACCTACACCCAAAGAGAGTTCTCTAACTCTATTCAATTTTTAATGGGTTGACTTCTGTAATAGATCTCAGGGACTTCTTATTTGTAGATCATTTGGTGTATGTACTGTTAATATTTACACTGGTGAACTCTACAGATAAAATATGCATACACACACTTACATATGTCAACAACCATGGGTATGCATATGTGGGTGAACATAATGTAGTCCACCATCTTTACAAAGTCACATGTCTTTATTCAAAGCTTTGTCTGAGGTTCCGTAGTTCTAGGGCGCCGCATGTCAAATCCTCTACGGGAGCTTTTAATACGTCATTTATAAAGAGGATGAAGGGAACGGGCAAGATGTTTTGGGAGATTTTACAAACCATCCAGGTGGGGGTAGGGAGGTCGGGAAAGGAGTCCCAAACTACATGAATTCACAGTCTGTGTTGTGTGTTTTGGAGAATCATAGAAGACAACTAATGCTTTCTAGCCACACATGAGAAATTCAGTTCGTAAGAGTTCAACTTTAGATTACTAGCAGTTGTTTGCAGAGGGCCAGGCTTCAAAAGGAGAAGAGTGACAAAGAACTTAAATAGGAAACAGAGCTCAAAAATCTTAATCTTCCCACCCTGTTGCACGGGTGGCCCTTTGGCATCTGTAATCCTATTCTCACTGAAGAAAATGGGAAGACTTCTGTCACTGTATCTGTACAGCACCCCAATGACCATAAAGCCTATCAAAACTTAAAAATCACTGAGCCTTTCTCCCAGTCATTGCTTGGCTCCATTTCAGGTACGTCCTGCTGGACATTTAAACGCTGATGAATAGAAACCCTGTATATTCTGACCCAGATTTTCCTTTTTTAACATTCATTAGCCAAATAGCTGTGTGAGACCAGCATCCATTTTATATGAAGGGGGATACAGAGAAGACAGAATATGCAACAATAGGGCCATGGGCCAAAGTATATAAGGGAATCTGCTCCGGACAGGGGAACTTGGGACTGGGAGCAAAGAGCCCCGCTTTATGTTTCGCAGTTATCAACAAGGCTGCGCTTCAGCTACTCACTGAACAGTGGGCAAATTGCTCTAGTTACGTAAACTGATGAGATTTCACCAATCTTAGTGAGGCTAAGCCAAATATATTAATATAAAGAACTCTGGTTAGGAACTCACAGTTTTCTGAGTCTCATTTCTGCCTTGAAATAAAAGAACATATTTATGCAAGAAGACAATTCTTTTCTAGTTAAGTAACAAATTTCTGTCAAACCTCAAGAACACATTGTACTTTCATGCTTTCATAGTATCCGTCTCTTTAAATCCAAATTTGGTTTGTAGCTATAAAACATTGATTAGGACTATATAATTTATTTAATGCTAAAGCTTTTAGTGGTTATGAGCAGCGATCAGACCTTTACTAAAACAAATCTCTGGTTTCACTATTGACTACTTAGCCAAGCCGTTCTGCGCCTGCCAGCTTGATGACGAGTGCTGGCTTGAACACCACATCCAGCAATCCTTCTCCTCAGTCGAGCGACTACTTTTATGCGTGTCTAGGGCCCAACAGAAATTCCCAGTCAGAGCCTCCAGCCATCACTTCTGGCCACAATAAGCACATTATTGAATGCTGTTTAAAATAGTGCATCAGGCTACCGCAATAAAACAACAAATTTTTTAATCAGAAAAGTACAGTAAAAATCAATACACACCCTGTACTTTATACAGTTAACAGAATGTTTGTGTGAGATCTCACGATCAGGTGAGGCACCAGTTTACCACCACGCACAGGCACAATAAAACCAGACAACTCTGGATTGTTACCACCAGCTCAAGCTCCATCATATTTCAAGTGTTTACAGTAAGAAATCGGTAAATTTTGTTTTACACATCTGAAAGCGTTCTTCCAGGGTCTTCTTACAGTTTGAGACCTACTAGAGCCCACTACTTTATAAACCACACAGCACCTCTTGAGCAGTTTCCCCCACCTTCATTTTTACCTCAGACTAACCATGCTTATACCTAGACCTAAACATAAAGATTTTTTTAATACACACAAGAGAAATGCATGCTGAAAATAAAGAAGAAATATCAAAATAGCATCTTTTATTTCAGCTTACCCAGAAGCTTGCCAGAGTTTAACCTAAAAGTTAGACAATGATATAGGACACAGTTTTATTTTACAACAAATGCATGCATTTTAGTAAAAGAATCTTCTTAGTGGAAGATTCTTAGTAAAGAGAATTAAAAGAATCTTAGTAAAAGAATTCTTTTAGTAAAAGAATTGAAGATATTTCTAGACATCACTACAATACACAGCAAAAGAATCACACCAGCCTAATTTGCAAGATGACTTTCTTTAATTTTAGGGTAATTTTTAACAACCTGCTACAGTAGAGTTAATGCTTATCCTTTAAATAAGAAAAATAAATTTGACACTTACATAGATTTATTTAGGAAAAAAGCTCTCTGGCTTAACAGTGCTCTTAGTTACATAATCTCCTATCGTTAACACTTCTTGCTTGAAGTGACAGAGAAGAGTTAATACAAGTAATACTTTATGCTGAAACATGGAATTAAGATGTAAAAGTGAGAAACGACAAGGTTCCCATGAGAAATGAAAATGTAAAGTATGTGTTAAACAACCCTGGGGAAAGAAAGGAGGCGGGGGGAAGAGAGACCCAGAATGGATGCTGACTTTGGGGGGCGGGGGAAGGGGGGAAGGAAGAAAGAAAGAGAGAGTGGCATTAGGATTCTAATTAAAGCATTAAGGTCCAGAAAATGTGTTACTATTATTTATATTTCTACTCACCGTTCCAAGGAATAAAAGGTTTCCACATTTGCGGTTTGGGTTGCTGGTGTTTTTGGATTTGGTTTTTTTTTGGGGGGTGGTGAGGGGGTAGATATGTTTTGGGGGTTGGTTGTTTTTTTAGGTTTTATGGTACAACACAATTAGCATGCTTCAAGTGTAAGATACAACTAACTAGACACAGACACCACAAATACATATTACACATACATTCTCACCCACACATATGCATTTAAAGCACACAATTTAAAATCTAGCATTATTGCTGTGGAATGGCATCACTGGCCCATCTGAAGTGACTCTGCTCCCACAGACAAGGCTTGGGTTTTTCTATTGCTTTCTTTAATTATGAAACACCCACAGCTGGGCCAGATGTTTTAAAAACAGCTTAGAAGGTGGCATCCCATACCGAAGAAACAGACAGACCAGAAACTCGACAGAGAGGCTACAGTAATACAACAAAGAGTTAAAAAGAGCAATTCTCCAAGCATCAAGCAGAAATCCAAAGCACTAACTTTTGCTTTGCTCAGCTCATATTCAGGTCTTTTATACACAGATCCTGAAATGGTAGAATTGCACCACTTCAGATACAGGTCCAACTAACAACCCTGGCATGCCGACCGTAATGTGAACCATATTCTCCTGTCCTGGGGTAGCTGCACATGTTCTAGAAACACTTATTTAGGTATTTTATTACGCCACTTCACAATTTATGTCCCTGGTGTGTCCTCCTTTCTTACTAGGTGCACCGTAAAAGCTGCATTCACTCAATGTCCTCTGTACAATGCATTATCCTGTGACATTTCATCTGACCACTCTACAGAGAAAACAGTACTGAAATACACTCATTCTCCACAGGGATAGTCTTTTTTTTTTCCAGAAATGCAGCCAAATAAAAGATGGTTCTTCTATAGACTTTTTTCTTTGTTAATCATGCTGAACTTTCATACAGCTGAGTGCTACAATTTTCATTTTTCAAACAAACTTAATCCGTAGTTTATTTACAGAATATTATCGGTCTGTTTCAAATCATGCTAGCAAGTGGATTTATCAGCTTTCTTCAAGAAACAAGCCATAAATCAATCTTTTTTGTCCACAACATAAATCAACTTCCTCCAGAGGAACAAAGGCAACTTTCTGCTCCATTTTCTAAAACACATACCAAAACCTTTGGTCTGAAGTTTGGACAAAACTTTAAATTCTAAAATGGACACATTTCAGTCACTCCCCAAAACACTGGAGGGGAACTACCCAACCCACCACCAACCAACCCTATCTTGGTTTTAAATTAAGAAAACCTAACATTTTTTCCTCCTTCCATCTACACACTCCACAAGCCCACGAACAAGCAGACTCATTAACCATAAGGCCAGAACCTACTACACTCTTCTCATCCGCTGCAACTCAAGCTGAATCTACATTATACGTATATTTCTGCTGCACATGCACCTGTTGGGTATACATCATGTTGACCGATAGATCGCAGCAAGAATTGTGAGTATAACCTCAGCTTATGGCAGAAAGTGTGTTTTTGACTGTGAAGCTTACTTCGAAAGGGAAGAACATGGTTGCAGGGTGAACAAAGAAAGTTTAAACTACACTGCAATGAGCTTTATTTGCTAAAGGGTAATTTTGCCAATAAATTTCTTCTGATGCAGACCTGCTTTAACACACATCATCTGTAAGGCTCATCATCATTTCCAAAAAATTCCCCTCTAAAATATCCTGCCTTGAAACAGTGAAGAGATTACAAACAAAACTTTTCCCTAAGGTGAAGTATAAAAATAATTTCTTGCAGCAATTCGGAATTATTAAGCTGAGTCAGCTGAAACGGTTTTAGTGAGCAATCGAAAGCTCTCTCCTACAAGTCTTATTAGATGTTATGGATTCTGCAGTAATGACTTCCTGACAAACAGCATCAAATTATGTAAGTTATATGTGGGGGGAGAGGAGGATTACTTGGGTTTTGTTTTGGGTTTTTGTTCTGTCTCCTCTGGCCCCTTCCCCAGAAATAGCATGGACGCTCCTTTAAAGACACTCTGCTTCCTTAACAGCAATGCTACTTTAAACTTCTCAAGCAAGAATACAGAATGAACAGTATATCACATTATAACTTTCTGCTGTAAATTAATATGGCTCCTTTGAGTTCCTGTTAATAGTTATTAAAAGTTGTCTTAGGATTATTTTAATTTTTAAGTGTGTGAACAAACATTTTTTAATTAACATCTAGCTAGTAATGCTTACCAGAAGTCTAAAATCATCATTTTAAAAATCATTTTCCTTGTGTTCATTCAGCATAAAGTTTCATTCAAAATGTTGTTAGTGAAAACTTGTTTGTTCACAATTTATTTTTTTAAATGCAGCAGGTTTTCATAGTCTAGACTTAGATGCTAACTTATAATTGCAGGGACTGGAGATGCAGATAAACAGAAGCATGCCCAAAGACTCAGCATGAGAGGTTATTCAAGCAGACCAGAAATTACTACCTCAGTTTAAACACTTAGTTCCAACTTATTAAACAAGCACTGCATGCAAATATCTGAAATATACATTGATATTTTCCAGCAAATTGAATGAGGTTTACTAGTTATGACCCTTATCACTGCAGTACTGAGGTACACATTAAAGGATGGGCCAAATCATCCTCTTGAATGTTACCTCAACTTGTCAACAGACTACCATTTAACATACCATATTCACATGCCTCACCAGAACAAGACCAAAACTGAAGACAAGAAGTGAAAAGAAGACAATGAACTTCGTGTTTTGACAAACTCTACAGTGTTTCAAGATGCTACTAGCTTATTCACAGGAAAGCTGGCAGAAGGGAAAGCACAGCCCTCAAATGATTCAGTCCACAGTCTTGTTTTCTAGCCCAAGCACTGAATGAAGGAGGTAGGGGCGAAAGGCTGTTTTCAAATTTGCCTACAGCTGAAAGCATCTGCAACTTTAAGATACCCAAGTCTGTAATAAAAATGTTTGTCCTGCACAAATCATTTTTGTGCACTCTAGCCCTATTTCTAACAAATAAATCTCTCTCATCTGCTTCCACAAAGAGAAAACTAGTTAAAACACCTGAAAACTAAAGAAAATGTATTAGTGAATGTGTTCCTCTGAGTTCCTGACAACCTCTGGCAGTAAGGTGAGGATAGGCAGTCAATGGCAGTAACATCCAAAACCAGCAGAGCAAGATTTACAAGAGAGGTCACCTCTCCAAGCCTTTATTCTGTTTTAAATATGTGGGTTTCTGGTTAGTTTTTGGTTACCTTCCTTCACCTCCTCCTTCAGATGAGGTGAAAAAAGAGAAGAAAGAAATTAACATTTTGAGCTGTGCAATAAAATGACACCTTTACAATTTTACCATCTAGCCACATGGAAATATCCTAGCATTGGACTAGAAATCAGCATCACATAAACCATACATAACAAATTTCAAATCAACCTTGCAAAGTTCTGTGAAAAAACCTTCCAAAATGAACAGCCTGGCAATGAAGTTAAAACAAAACAAAAACCCACCAAAAACATAGATTTAAGATTCAATGCTATTAGAGTAAGGGAATAGTGTCCGATCTTGTTCCGAGAAGCCACAGAGATGACCAAGAGCCAAACGCCAAACACCTTATACTTCAAAAGCAGAAGGTGTCGTTCGGGGGCAGAAGATGGCAAGGACATTTCTGATGCTCTTCTACCCTCTTGCAGGATGAAGCACTGCTTTGCATGCTGTTGGGTTTTGAATCATGCAGTATAATCCTGGCCTAGGCAATGTTCTCCGATTTGTAGTTTCCCATGCCTAGAGATTCAGGTCACCCAACAGTCCCTATGCTAGAATCATCTAGCTACACTGGTGCTGCATGTTAGATCTTCCAAAGAGCTACATGCAGCTTGAGAGCCAAGGCAGGCCACTCCTGATGCAGTGTCATCAGGACAACGCATGCAGTACTACTGCAATCTATTGTGTTAGCTTAATTATCTTTAAGTCATAAAAAAAATACCTTTTGGTTTAATATCCTAGCTGTTACCAGAATTTAGTGATGTATTTCCAACCAGCATCTTCTGATCAACAGAGCCTCCTTAGATGAAGAAAGATTAAATACCCTCTATAAACCTATGTGTCACCACCACAGCAGTCTGCAGATTTTGTATATGCAAGTGTTATGCTGACAAGTCACCTATAAAACCTCAAAATTAACTCTTTACTGCACAGGCCAGGCTGAGTGCACTGATCTGCTGCCTGCAAAATACGTTAGTATCAGCAGAGGAGCAGCAGAAAGATTTTCAGCCAGAAACAACCTGCTCAAGGGAGAGGTGGCATCAAGCAAGGGAAGCTATGAAGTAAAGCCTTCAGTTAACGGCATTGTTTTGGGATTTTACATCTAAGGTGCCATTTTATATAATACTAACTTGCATGCAAACAAAATCCCCTTCACTCAACAGGTGAATTTGCAAAGAAATTCTGAATTTTTGGTTTTTAAAATGTTTTTTCTCCAAATCAAAGATACTGTAACTGTTATTAGAACTATTTTCCTTTCCTCATATTGTTATATAACAGCTACTACTCAGCAACAAATACTACCAGTTCCATGACTCTTTTGTTATGATGTGCAGATGTCAATACAATTGTATTTGTGCTTGACGTGCTCAGATGCAAGTTTCCAACTTTCAAAGAAACAAAAGAAGTAGGTCCATAAAGAAAGTATATGTATTCCCTGCAAAGGTTTTGCATGAAAAAAGTAAGAGAAAAGTCTCTGGGGGAGGGTATGCATTAAATCTGAAGACCTTCCCCAACATGCCAAGTACTTCATCCAGAACTCAACTTCAGCTGTCATAAAAAAAAATGTTGTAGCTCTTTGTACTGTAGTTTCATTAACTGAAAACTTTTATAACCCAAAAGCTTTACAAGACTTTTAACAGTTAAGGTAACTCTATAGTCACTTGATTTAAAACATGTCCTGAAAAGTAAGCAATTAGTCAGCACTTCTAGGAGGCACTTAAAATTCCCTTTGTGGTGAACAATACATCTAGAAGTGAGAAAAGCCAGTTCATTTTGATAGTGCTTCTTATGAAGAAAGCTGATCAAGTTGTCCCAAGGGTAATTTTGGGGGAACTGTAATGATGATAATGAAGTCTTTTCCCTGTGGACAAAAGGGCTGTACAAATTTTAAAAATAACAAGAAAACAGCAGTGCAAATATACAATATTGCATTTTCAAGCAGTGCTTGCTCAATAATCTGGATATGGCCTTTTTCCCCCCGCCCCCATCTTGAGTGCTGAAGCAGAAAAACCTCTTTTCCACTTGCTCAACTTTCATGCGAGCAGTTCCTAAATCTGGTGCTCTCCTGTACTTGGTGGTCTAACACCTGGTCTTCCCCTGGCAAAAAGTCAACATGCAAGTGTTAGAGTATGTGTTATTCCCATCTGCTGATCTTATTAATAGGTCCTCATGTTTAACACAGGTCAGGAATACACAGTTTCAGAAAGGATGGCTAGGACTGAGAAGCCTACCTGAAACTGCCCTGAAACCCCCCAGCTCACTTCAAAAGAAGGTTGAACAAGCACCCCATTCTCGTCATCTGAGGTGCCTTCTCCTCTCTCCTGGTACACAACACAGTATTTTATCGAGTATCAAGACAATCAAAATAGAAAAAAGTAAAGTAAGTTCATAAAGCATATGAACATGAGAAGCTCAAACCTCAAAATGAATGTAGGAGATGGCCAGTAAGAGGAGTCTAGACATTTTAGATTCTGATGGCTTCCTAGACAAAATACCAGAGTAAAAATTAGACTTGGCTGCTGCATCTCAGCTACCAACTGATAAGTATTTTCTATTAGTAAATATATTGCATTTCTCATTATTGATAACAGACACGGGAACCAAGTCTAACTTCTACTCCAGTATTTCAGTTATAACCTCACACACAATTAACAGATGTGTTTAGCAGTGGTAGCAAAGGTTACCCAAACCAGTCACTTTAATTGCCACTACTGTTGCTGTAACACGGTCTGAAAGAGTCCAATCATACTGCTTCTAACTGTCACAACAGCAATGAGTAGTGACCTTCAGAGAACAACCCCTGAGTATACTACATCAGACAGGTTGCTAAAAAGACCAGAGTGTTGGTGAAACATTGAATTTTTTCCTAAATGGGATGCTGTGCCAAGAAAATGCATTATTCGTGATTGCATATTTGTGCTAGCTTATATTGTTCTTAACATTTCATTTCAACGTAGGCATTCTTATGTTTTCAGTAAGACACGTACATATAATAAATATACATGTACACATAAGGACAGAACAGATGAGTAGTCTGGTACTTAAATCAACTTGATCGTGAAATGCTTGATGTATCCTACCCGAGATCAACTATATTTGACAAATAAGGTAATGAAAAATGGAACTTGTGGGTAATGATGACCTTAGTGTTAATTTTGCTGCTAAATCAATTCCTTTCATGAATTGCAAGAGTTTATAAAACTATACCTGGATTAATCATCAACTGTGCATAACAGGAGACAGATTAGACTGCAGGAAAATGAAAGGGGTTTTGCTTTTCCAAGTTTCAGATTTTATTAACTGTTCTTAGGTCCTTTTATGGCTTATTCCTACCACTGTCTGCCAGGCAACAGTGTGAAACCAAAAGACATTTACAGGGCTAAAAAAATGTGTTAGTGAAAGAAGCATGCATACAAGAACAGTCATGGATTTTCTAATTATTATTATTATTATTATTATTATTATTATTATTATATATCCCTGTGCTTATGCCACCCTTCCACCTACGTTTCAAGCTTTGGAGGAAGTTCTGAAATGTAACCACATTTATTAAAAGCTGACAGGTCTTCTGTCATAAAACTATGCAAAAGAATCGCAATTTTTGCAAATGCAGTATGGTAAGGCAGAAAGTGGGTATATTACTGTATTACCTTCCTAAAACATACCATCCATATAACACCTTAGAAAGTCACCTCTACAAAGATTCATAAGAAAAAAATATTTTGTCCTTCAATTACAGTTGTTGAAGGGTTTTTTTTGTTTTGGTTGGGTTTTTTGTTTGATTTGGTGAAGGGGGGGTTGGTGTTTGGGGGTTTTGTTTGAGTTGTTTTGTTTTAAATCTAGGCATATTGAAGTGTTTACTCCTACTGCTTTAACAGATCCTCAGTATGGAAAAAGTTATGAGTTCACTTTACCTTTCATCTATTTCATTTTTCTCCTTGTAGTTTCCTCTCTGTGTAAAGTATTATGAAAGAGCAGACGATTGCATACTCTTGCAATTTTGATCACTGATGTGATCAAATGTACATATTCAGAAAATACAAATACTCTTCTAAAAAAGACCGACTGGCTTGATATTCCTAACTAATGAGAATCTCTCTCTGTACGGCTACAAGCCAAATCAAAAACACTTTGACTGTGTTTTTCTTCCCTGTTCTCGCTCAGTTTTGGGATGGTAGGTGGAAGGGGCATGAGGGTTACATCTTTTCTTGCATTCTTAAATGGTTTTAGAATCTAATAAAACAAAACTAATGCTATCACTGGCTCCAATTTATAAGTTGTAAAGAGACAGGAAAAGCATAAATCCATCCTTTTGTTATTTCCAAAGCTGGAAATACAAGTAATACAAAATAAACATCTTTCCTGTTTACATATTGTCAAAGGCCTATTGTAACTGTGGAAGAAAATATTCAAGATATGGTATTTCAGGAAAGAAACCACGTTTTAAAAAGAGACTTTCTTCTTTTGGAAGAGAAGACCCAAACAAGAAAGGTGAACAAATTATAATGTAAAGAAGCTGCAAGCAGCTAAAACAGTCCTCATCTTTCCAAAGAAACAATGCATTGGATTTCTCCCCCAAAAAGTTGACTAAAAAAAAAAGTGAAATAGTAGTACAATAGTTTCATTTTCTTGCTTGTTCAAGAAAAAAATATAGCATAAATAAGATCTATACTACAGATTTAAAAAAAAAAAAATCAAAGTGTACACAGCATCAAGGATATTCCATTAGTCTTTCACTTAGGGAGACCATCACTTTATCACAGATTACTACCTACAGGGTAATCTCAAGGCCGCCATTTATGTAACATCACCAAAACCACCACTGAATTTAGCATTTCTAGCAACCACAGCTTTGTCCCAAGAACAGAATAAAGATTATCCTGTAAGTCACATCCAGGGACTAAAATGAGAGCTGAGAAGAATTAGACCTCTTCCAGAATAGGCTAAGCCAAAACACAGGACTTCTAAAAAGAAAAGTTCCCTCAAGGTTGGGGAGAGGAACTCTTCTGTAAATTTTCCAGTTAAGTGCTAAAACATGTCTCAAATTGTTATTAACTTCATCAGTGTATTGATTTCTCTCATTTCTTCTACTGCTTCAATAAAGCATAAATACCAATAATGCACAAAGCTCAAAAAATTCCACTACTTGACACTGCAGAGCTGCACAAGCCTGTCCGCAGGCAGCTGATGGCCTTTCAAGCAGATTACATCAGATTTTACACTAGAATTTCTCCATTTCTGTTCATCTTCTGCACTACTGCCAAAATAAGTTCCTAGTATTTTTTTTAATGTCTGGTGACTCCTAGTTGTTCACAAACCAATATGAATGCAATTTTAGAAGCACAAATTGTTTTCAAATCACACTAATAGAAAGAGAAGCAAATAATGCAAAATGGCTTAGGATAACTTCAGTAACAGTACCATTGCTTATTTTAAATCACTCAACAAAAAAGAAGTAGCAAGAATTTTAATATTTGTAATGACTTTGTTTTAACAAAGACTTACCCTCTTGCAGGATCTAAGGCAATTGCTCTGGGTTGATCCAATTCTTGCCAAAACAAAACTTTTCTCAGTGATCCATCTAAATTAGAAACTTCAATCCTATTTGTTTCAGAATCAGTCCAGTATAATTTCTCTCCCAGCCAGTCACATGCCAGCCCATCAGGTGACAGAAGTCCAGAAATGACCACATTTTGTACACTCCCAGACTTATTGAATTCTGTTCGTTTAATGGCTTCTTCACTTACATCACTCCAGTATATCAACCCCTTTACAAACACGAAGTCCACTGCTGCTGCGTCCTCTAAGCCACCCACAATCACCGTGGCATTCTCCTTCCCGTTTGCAGCATCCACCAGTCGCAGATCACGTCGGTTTGCGTACAGCAACAGCGGGGCAGCTTTAAATGGGAGAAATAAGGGGTAGGGGAACAGACAGATGCATTAACACCATTCATATTAACTATAACTTGCACTATGATGGTGCATCAGGCCATAACTACTAATTTAATTTATTATTTTTTTTTTAATTTAAAAGGTTGGGGGTACATTTTGAAGTTTGACTGAAAAGCACTGACTCAAAACCTTTCAACAGTGCTACAACTCACAACAGTAACTTCATAATGGGCAGCTCACTATTCTGGGCTTTGCATTATTAAAATAAGATTAAAGAAGACGGGAGAGAACAAAGAAAACACCGGTTTGAAGTGCCCAAATGACACTGTTCTGTAGAGAAGGATGCTTAAATAAGAATCTGAATAACAAGGGTAAAGTAGTTTTCTAAGCACTCAGGGCTGTCCCACCTGAGCAAAGATTTTTTGGGGGGGGCTAGATTTTAGTAATATACACCCCACTTCTATAAAAGCATAATTTATTGCAAGCCATCAAAGCCACCTGTGTGTTGATACTCTCCAAAATTATATATCTCAGACATTTTACATATAATACATACAAATATAAGATTCATTGCACAGCATGAGATGAATGTTGTTTTAGAATGTTGATGTTGGTATCAGGAGGTAGGGAGAAAAATAAATCTACAGGAATCAACAACACTGAGTTCTTTCAAACTCTTTTCTACCATTCCTGTTTAGCTAACACAAAGCCTTTATTTTATATGCTTTATTTGCTTACTCTATCAGTTTGCAGTCTGTATATTTTTCATACACAATACCCAAGCTGACGATGCATTAACCATGAAAAAAGATAGTTTCTTAAATGTAATATGGCTGTTTAATTGTCCTTAACCACAAGCTATATATAACATTATGAAAATTCCAGCCTCATTCCTACTTCACCAAAAGGTTAAGAGAAATTCTACAATTGTATAAAGCAGGCAGTCACACCCTTTTAAAACCACTATCAGACAACATTTCTACCTTTCCTTGTGTTTACTCGGGCACTGTAGCAACAGAGCTGTACAGCAGCATTTAGATATGTACTATGATTGGCATACTAACTGGTCCTCTACCTGTCACTACACAAATCTAACAAAAATCTTGCATAGGTGGGCACTTTAAACTTCTAGCAGGATATATGCCTTAACCGAAAGGCTTACATTTTATACAACTGAAGATGTGCATGGTTGAATAATGTCAAGGGCTACACTTCCAGAAAAGATACAGTTCCTTGTACAAGAAACTCCCACTGAAGTTAGAAATACTAACACACACTTCAGAAAATTCAAAAGCTAGTTTCCAAGATCAGACTACTCTCCTCATTACCACAAAACTGTTTATCAAAGACACTGCCACATGTGTACGGGGAGAAGCTGAAGGAACTAAGAAGTTCCTTAATCTACCTCCAAATAAACAAGTTCTGCTATGTATGTTTGAAAGCTTTTTACTTACTTTCTTGCCCCTTTAAATACAAAAGCAAAACAAAAAAACCCAACCAAAACTAAATTGTTTAGGCTGTCATCCTAATTTTAGGAACACTGAATATAAATTGATTTATGACAATCTTTAGATAGAAAGTTACTGAAATGGGGGGGGGGGCTTTGTTGTTTTTAATAACGCTAAATTTGTATTCTTCCCTTCCAGAAAGCAAGTTTTTACTGTGCAGCAAAACATTCAGTGTAGAGATTATATTTCTATGGAGAAGGGGTAGGCTTCTTCAAATTAGAAAGGAAGATCTTTACATTAAGTAGTTTTATTATTGAACTTTGCCATCTCCTTCCCTTCCTTGCATTCCTTCCCACCCCCTAAAGATTTAAAATTAATTACAGTAGAGTTTCTTGAAGTACAGGTTGCTTATGATGATTGCGTTTTTCAGAAAAAAGTATTCAATAAACTGAAAGTGGTAAAAAATAGATATGCAATAAAACCCTCTACTTCTGAGAGCCTGCATACAATTGTAACACGAAAAAATCTAGTTAATTACCAGCTCAATGGCATCTAGTGCACCATAGGAAAGCATGCAGCCAACTGGCAGAGCTCTGTCTAGTAAGACAGCACACCCAGCATTTGAAAAAAGGTAAATCCATGCACAAACGAGTACAGGTTCCATTACTATGTGCAACATGGAGCAGAAGTACCCATGCACACAGCACGCACTGAATTGGAACACCAGGCATGTCAAGTGTAATCACCAAGTCCTGAAGGCACTGCTGAGCCTAACACAACCACATTGCACAGGTTATTCACTCTTTGCCTGGAGCTCAGAGCTGGCTGAGGAAGGACTGGAGAAAACATCCTTTTCATGAATGATACAAGTTATTTGAATGACAGCTCAGAAGAAACACAGCTAGCTTAGGATGTGTAGTTTCATGCAGACTGATTCAAAGCCGCAACTTGTAACACATTCCGCAGGGCTGGCAGCTGAGGATATTGAGCTTTCCAATTCGTTGCGACATTCAGGAATGAAGCATGCATCACTAAAATAATAAAAAACAGGTTTGCTCCCCCACTCCCTCCAACCCTTCCCAGAAAACACGAAGGCTTCAATATCCCATAAAACCCAACTACTGAAGTTGGCAGCATTAGTACCTAGTATCATCTTGCCATTTACTTGACTTCATCAGCAATTCTAAAAGAAAAATTGTGGCAAAAGATCCCACCCTGCACCATGTAATTCACTTTAAAAGAAGCACAGGACACTGAAAAGACAGCTTTCTTGAATAATACAGTTATGAACTATACTAATAACATAAGGGAAGTCATCCAAGAGAAACTCCTTTCAAAGCTAGGCAACTATTTTTCAGTTTAAGTTATTGGGGCAAACAGATACATTTCAAATTTTTTTTTTTTTTTTAAGTAGTTAAAGCTGAACTCTTTCTATATATTTCTACTTCCCTTTCTGTAGACATCATAAAAATACATATTTTAACTGCAACAAACTACAGCACATTGAAGTACATGTTTTTAAAAGTCAAAGAAAAAAAACACACATCTTGGAAATCAACTGAAATGACAGTGAATATTACCATGTCCTGTATCTCCCGAGACATCTACATGTAGTCTATTCTTCTAATTAAAGAGAAGTACCTAATATAGAGTAAAAGCTATGCTTAGTTCTAAAATAAGCTTTTTTGTATCCACCAGCAGGAACAAACTTTTGCTTAGAGAGCAGAAAAGTTAGGAAACGTAAAGTTTAACACATTTGAACTGCAACAAAAATAATTTAAACTGTAAGAAATTCCTGCCAATAGTGAGTCACTGAGCTCAACTGCTTAACTCTGATATTCACATAACACCTTCCCTAAGCTTACCACATGGAATATTAAAATCCAGCCACTGCCTTTTTTGCCCTACCCTTTACAACTAGAATTCTATGTGAGCATCCTTCTCACCATCAAACTTCAGCTCTTGTATCAAATATCTCTCTCGGCTACAACTCTTCTCTCTCTCCCTAGCATA
Organism: Phaethon lepturus; assembly: GCF_000687285.1. NCBI lineage: Eukaryota > Metazoa > Chordata > Aves > Phaethontiformes > Phaethontidae > Phaethon > Phaethon lepturus. The sequence goes on along the minus strand of NW_010552465.1, from coordinate 11,435 downwards.
TTGAAAATTGCTAATCCCCAAGATACTTAAGTCTGGTTTCCCTAACACTTTTTTACTTAAGTCTTGCTTTGTATATCCAATTTGTGAATGTCTGATACTGGCTTAAAAATGCTGCAACCCACAGGATGCAAAGTGATGAACCAACATAAAAAGATCACTTTAACAGCTAAAAAATGTTTTTCAATTTTTTTGGTGTTTAAGTGGCTACTTTAAGCTGTCAAAATCTGTCATGCTTTTCTTTAACTAGTCCAGAGGCCTTTTCCACAAGTTCCTGCTTGCTCCCTTTCCACTTTCCAACGATCCATGACACCTCTGAGTGCCACAAGGTCAGCGTTACCTTCAACATGCTCATTCTCTTCCACTGACGTGGAATTTAGCCTGGTTAAAGCAATTAGCATGGTTTCATTTTCCTCAAACCCTTTTTTCTCATTCTCAACCCCCATCAATGCCATTCTACCCCCTCGCTTAGTCAAGGGCCCCTCCCCATGCTGATTCAAAAATCATTATATCAGTGAAAGGTTTGAGTGGGTTAGCAAGCTGAAACGACTCAAGAAGTGTCCCAGCAAACTCCAAAACTAACATAAGGCAAGCAGCAGGGAGTTGGAAGGGGGAGCAGCTCTCCCCCCTTTCACTGGCAGCCTGCTAGATCTTCTCAAGATGCAACTGCAGCCACATCCTTTCTCCCCAGCTCCACTTTCAGCTGTCGGTTCCCGACCTCTCTTTTGCGTTGGCACTAGCAGTTGTCCCACAGCACAGCAAGACAATGCAGGGAGCTAAACCAGCAGAAGGCTACCGTGCTCTTCCCCCCTCCCTGCCAAAAACTAGTTTTCAGCCAGCAATGATCCAGAAACAGTTCAGAACAACATCAGACAAACATTAAGTACTAGCACATCAGGGAAAGGGAGGACTGCATCAGCTTTTACAAATTAGTTGAACCAGTTGCTTGTGAACCTCCAATTTAGGAACAGGACCCACCAGACTAGAGGTGGCCACCATAAGCTGTGGCAACCTGCCCCAGAAGGTGGCCCAGCCAGCAATACTGGGGCAACTGCTCACACTGTGGAAAGAAATACCCATGCAGGAGTCCACTGGTAAGAAGCCCATGGATTGTTACATTGGAAGTTGTCATTGAGCTGGGAAGAGAAAACTCCCGGTCTTTTAAAAGCCTTGCTTAAGAACTCTAAGCATCTAAAGGTGAATTGATACTGCCAAGCACACTGCCATGAGGATGGCAAACATGAGGACTGGAAAAGAGGACATGCAGTGATGAGATGTGCCAAGCAAATACACGCTGTCCTGGATGAGGCACAATACGCATGAAGGATTTGCCAGACGCCTTGACGGAATGACATGCACCCACATTCAGACCACAAGAGAAGGAAAAGCAGATAAACGGGCATAGATAACCAGCAGAGAGTATTAATTGCAACCTCCTTAAAACCATTCTATACACAGAATTCCTTATCTGCAATACAATCCTCCTCATTCCCAAGATGTTCCACAGAGAGCCAAAACAAGAACCTAAGAAAAACTCTCTGCATGGACACATGGGTTCTAGCACAGTCAGTTATGCAGACTCTCCCTTCATTCCCCAGGTTTCAACTTTCTTCAGCATTACTTATGCTTATAAGGAATTCTACATATTTGTTATCTATGAATGTTTGAGTTTTGCCGCTCAAAGGAGCAAGAAGGAAAAGGCTGAGGTAGGATTGAGAATAAGAGCCTTAGGAGACTTGTATCAAATCAGAAGAGAGGTAAGTTGCAAATGAAAATAAATGTCCCCAGAAAGCAGGGATCCAGCCTCAAGAAACTTATACAGAGATGGTTTATGTTCCCAAACAAACAAAAAGCCCACCAGGAAATACACAAAGAATTTCGGCACAGCAAGCAGCAGGCCAGGATTTTGCACCAAGTGCTCCATGAGAGCACCTTTCCCGATTTATTCCACACAATTGTTTTTAACCAAACTAATGAACCAACATCTTTGCCTCTTTCCAGCTAACCTGAAGTGTACTGCACATGCTAAAGCCATCCAAGGGCTGTTCAGATGGTACCCCAAAGGTCACAGAAACAGTCAGGCTTGCCAGTGAATAAGATGAGTAAAAACATCAGTGCAAAAACAAAGACATCAAGCAGCCAGAGCAGCACTTGGATTCTGTGCCAGTCCTCTACCATTAGTTTTGCAGGCCTTTGGCCAGATAGGAGCTATAGAGACCAAGACATCCTGCAAGACTAGCTGGTTACAACGGCAGTAAAGTCATCCTTTAGCCTGCTGAATAACAGGAAAAAATTTCTCTTACTAAAGAGCTAAAAGGATGGAGGCAAGAGAATGAGAGGAGGGAAAAAAAAAAATATGGAGTACAGGGAAGGACAGCAATACCAGGTCCAGGCATAGAAAGCCAACAGACCCAGCAGCGTATAGCAAAAGCACACACAACAGAAGTACACCACAAACTCCAGCGTATCACAGGTAAATAACTTTCTGAATGGCAGGCATTGCCTGTTGGCAACAGAGCCATAGAGCCAGCAGTTGATGATTTCCAATTTATCACAGCATGACTCTTCTCAGTGTTAGGTAGCAC
>NW_010552465.1:0-8822 GCF_000687285.1 Phaethon lepturus | reverse complement strand
GGGAAAGAGGACTCAGCTCATCTTTCCGTAACATTGACTCTCCTGCTCTGAAGTTCTTCCCACTGCACTCTCATGGGGATAAAACACACCACTCTGAGTGGCAGCTGACATCTTTGTAACTTAGTATGTTGAATTTATCTTGCTGACAACAGCCTAGGATGAGCAGAGCGCTATCCTCCCTGGTCAAGCACCTGCTTGCAGCCGCATTGTCATATAATGCTACCACCTTCTTCCATTACAAAAGAGAGCCACAAAGTGGCAGGAAAATAAAGGTGACCTGGCAGCAGCACAGTACACTTTCCTGGGCCAGCAGCAGACTCTGGAAAGCAAGAAGGCTCAAAGGGACATGTGACCAAGTAGCACCATGACTGACATTAATGTCTGCAGAACTTCAACACTGCACTTCCCATTTCTTCAGGTGTCCTCATAACCTTCCTTCAACACTCTCCCAGTTTCTCAGTTGTCAGCACTGCAGATGAAGTAATACCAGTTCCATACACATTGGCAATACTTCCCTAGTTCTACTGGAAACACCCATGTTTAAATCAACACAATCTGCTTAATGAAAAAGTTAGCATGCATGTAGACTGCTGCAAAGCATCTCCTGTCTGCAAGGTAGATTTCTGACAGTTCTCCCAAGCACACACCTTCGCGCATGCGGAAAAAGAAATCTTGTTTTGCTTTACTGCACCAATTAGAGTCCCACACCTGAATAGGGATGATATTTTGCAATCCAAACTTGAAGCCGTATGATGACAGATAAGACGACCTGATCATACTGAAACAAAACACTACCCTTCACACTTTCCGGTACCATCATTTCCTGCAGAGCTTCTAACAGTAAGAAAACAAACCAAAAGCCTCTCTCATATCCCTCATGAAACTGTTGAAAGACTGCACATTGTTTAAGTCCCTCCACTGAATTAGAGCATTGAGACACAATGTTGTGATGCTGTGGCAGAGGTAGCCAGTTTCCCAAAGCCTAGGAAGGCTAAAGACCTCAAGATATACCTTGTACACCCTGGCAAGCTGAGGACGGGAATGCTCCAAAGTTTGTTGCTACTCTGGAGCAATTGCACTTCCAGCCTGGACAGCACGCATGTTTGTGGGTGCACATCGAGTCAAGAATGGCCTGGGAGTGTTCGCCCTCAATCACTCTTGACACCTCACTTGCCTCTATAGCTGGAAGACCCTAGTCATACTAGCAGACACTGTGTGGGAATAGCCTCAGCCAAGGGGTTTCACCCAGATTGCCAGTAGTTCCACGTGGATCAAAAAAACCCACACCCTGAGCAGCAGCACGCTGGTTTACCTTCAAACTAACAAAGCCTTTTTCCACACTGACAAGAAGTTCACTGGCACTGAGCTACCCTTAGGTGACTTTCAGCAATTTATTCAAGCTGGCATGCCCAGTACATAAAAAATATTTCTTACGTCTGTCAGTTTGTCTCATCAGGTAAAAATCAAAACAACTTTTTAATTTATTTATTCTGTTTTGTGGTTGGGTTTTTTGTTTGTTTAGATTTTTGAAGCACTATCAGAAAGTTGCTGTAAAGCATCAACACAGAATTTAGCACGAGATCCCCCCCAACTGGAGGACAGAATGACCCCTAAAACAGAAAAAGTTGCCAGCATTGATGAGTACACCACAAAAGTAAGTGACAGCCCTCAGCTGGGATATAACAGTGGGACAGATCTGGGGCGGAGGAGGTGGGGGAAGCAGCAGTACTGCCTCCAAGGCTTATCACATTATCAACCCCTCCCCACTTCTCTACAATTCTTCAACAAAGAACGTATCAGCTATCCAGTGATTTCTTTGTGGCATACTTTCCAGACTGAGCTTGGTGAATGGCATCTTTGTCAGTTCACCCACCATAACAAATATTGAGAATAAAATAAGCCACACCTCAAACTAGTAAAACAGTATCACAGATTTTTGTTTCTCATGCAGGTGAAATAGTTTCTTCAAGACAAGACAGTATCAACAAGTTTGCAAAAATACAAAGGATTCACACTGAACTAGAAAATAGTTTTATAACAAAATTGAAAGAAAATACTCACATTGCAAGTTTAAAACAACTTTCCATTAGCCAAAGGAAAAAAGTTCTCAAACCAAAATTACACTTTAAACAGTCAAATTCTTAAGACCATTAAGTTTACTACAGATTAGTATAATAAATAACAATTCCAGTTCAAATGAACAGTTAGGGACTGTTTTTAAAGGGTAAGGAAAGATGCACACATACTTCAAGAATTTTGAGAATCATCGCACATCTGATTTCTTTTTTTTTTTGGAAACACAGTCGGACCTACACCTCAAAAACACTTACATCCCAGCACTATTAATGTCAGATCTTCAAGATACATTAAAAAAACCCACAAAAACCCCACAAAAATCCAAAGTGCACACACACATGCAGTGTCCCTTGAAAAAGATGACCAATCTGGTTGTCTTTGTATTAAATATTACTTGTTTCTGGTAATGCAAAAGAAAAACAAACCCATAAACTCAAAGCCAACCAACTTGGAATTATGAATTTTACCGTTAGCTACAGGGTAAAGGCTAACTGTTGAACCTCAGTTAAGTTTCTGAGTTATTAGAACACCACTGCATTTGTCAAATGGACATAATAAGAGTCACTGCAAGGTTTACAAATTCCTACTCTTCTATTATTTTTAATATTCCTAAACTATTAATCCATGTGCGGACAAGAGGATTCTTGAATTTCCAAAGTGTTAACATTTTAACTAACACTAATACTATGAGTACAAGTAGGAGTTTTATTCACTGCTTCAACAAACAACAAAGGAAAAACGTCTGAAATGCCATGACACCTGACGTTCCTGTTACCTTCCACATACTCTTAACTTACAGGATTCACGCAAACACATAAGCCACCTTCTAGAAGCCTGACTTATTTGATAATGGACAAAGGAGAATGCTTATTATTGAGGAATTCTGGAGGCATAAGCAGTTAAAAAAAAAAATCATGGGGGGAAAAAAAAAAACAAAAACAAACAACCCCAACATGCAAACCTTCTTTCCCCTGGGAATAGGTTCAGAAGGGAGGAGTAAGAGGAAAAATATAAAGGAGAAAATTACATTTTTGTATCATAGAGAAGGAAAACAAATGATTTTTTATTAAGCAAAATTATATAGCTAGTTGATTAAGATTTTCTGTCTCAAATATGATTACTTTTCAAATCTGACATCAAGAGCTCACACATGGCCCTCATAAACAGAATTAAAACTATAATCCCATTTCTGCCACATTGATTATATCACGAGGGAGTAATTCTATTTAGGTAATGTGATCCTGTAACAAGATCCTAAAAAAAATCTGTACAAATGTTCCCATTTTCCATGTCTGTTTATATTAAAAACATTTCCTTATTGTTCTCTCCGTATAAATAATGAAGCTCAAAAAGCATTCCATCTTTTAAACTGACATGCTTCTTTCTCCAAATAGTTTATAACATTTTGCAAAGGAAACAAAGTATTACTAACTAAACCATTGCTTCTTTTAACCTACACTTTGAACAGTATCTTCTTAAAAGTGTATTATAAACCAAATGGAAAAAGGCATTACAGTATTCCAATTCTATGAATAGACTGGTAGGTTTGACTCCATTTCAAAACTGGTGGGGGACCGTGCCAATTACATTGAAACAGAAAGGTCTATAGCAAGATAGTCACAAGGAGACAAACACCACACCCTATTTTTGTAACTGTTTCACAGGAGAACGTATCAAAAAGGAGAAATGACAAGGAGCTCACTTCTACTTGCAAACAGCATCATTGTGTTCAGACCAGGTTCTGTCCACATGGAGCAAATATCAAGCCTGTTCACGCTGGGATCTCTTGCCGTAAGTAAAGCACAAGAATACCGAGAGAGAGCTTAATGAAGGCTCTCTATGTCAGCTTGCCTACTGAATATATAAATAGGGGAAAGTTACTTAATATTGAGGGTGTCAATACCCAGTGTTTCTGTACAATCCATCAGAGATGCAATGCTTTCCCCTTCCGAGCCTTGGACAATTACCACAAAAGAATTACACAGCTTCTTTGTTTAGAGCACTGTGCATTCTGTAACTCTGCGAGTGGTATGTACTCTGAAACTACACAAGCGAGGTATAAGTTGGAAAAAAAAAAAGTTTATTATTAGAGAATGTATTTCTTTCACTGAACAGCAAATACCCTCTAGAAGAGCCATCACTACAAAGTGATCAGCATAGAAGTGGTGGAAGTACTCACTGCATGCTCATCCTAAACCTCATGTCCACACACCACATTAGGTTCAAGGACTCCTTTTAAGTGAGCAATGCCAACTGCTTTACATGAACGTGAACAGACCATCTCTGAAGTCTGCGAGGCAGCTGCATCACCCCATGTCTAAGTAACTTATACCACTTACTGGTAGAAGTCCAACTGTGGGAAATTCCTTTACCAACGTAAATTCTGCTTCAATGACAACAACTGCCTTCAAAGTATAAGCATCCCTCACATGCCATCAAAGTGGGTGGCAGCAAAGAATTTCATCATCCACATGTAGTTTACTAACCAAATCTTTCTCAGGTGAGCAGGCTGATGGGTGAGGGTTCTCCAGCTGGAGAACTGGGAGAGGAGCTGAGCACGCTCCCAGGCACAGCAGAGCCACTGGCTCAGCCAGAAGCAGGAGCATGCAACAAAGCTTTAGTGACAACTGCATTTCTGGTGCCGCTCAACAATAACATGTACGCCTCCCTATAGTACAAGGAAGTGGACTCTTTTGAAGAAGCCACCAGCAAAGCAAGCCAAGTATTTAGCATTTCATAGGAAAATGATGAGGTTAAATACACCGGGGACAAAGAATATAGTGTTTAACTCTGCAGACTGGCTGCCAGTGGAGATGTATGGTGACAGATCAGAAACTGAGACCTGTTTCTCCCTGATTTCTTCCGCAAGCCCACTCCCTTCAGAAGGAAAAACAAACAAACAAAATTATCTTTGCTCTATTTGATTTGAACTAAACAGTAAGTCCCACATTACATGCACTGCAGCAGATATTTTTGAAGCTGGCATTTTTGAGATGTGACATCATCATAAAGGTGGGTTACAGATGTCCAAAGGAATCCGATTTCTCCAGCTGCTAAAGACAGAGAGTTTAAAAGGTTCCTGAGCTCCAGATCCTGACCCATCTTCCTGCAAAAAACACACCTCTACCCATTCTACAGCTTCTGTCTAGCCAAATTCCCTCCTTACCTACAACTCAGGGAATGCAGATGTAATCAATTCACTAGGGAAAGGGGAAACATGAGTAAGGTTAATGCCCCTCTAACCAGCACTGTTGTGAAACATGAACAAAGCTTTCCACCTGAATATATAACTCCCATTGAAGGACACAAGAAGCCCACCATCTGCATACACCCCTGACCAGATATACACAGGTTCACCCATATACCCAGGACTTCCCCATATCTTCAGTGCACCTTGCCAAAAATGCTACTTCACCCTTCCTCCAAGACATAGTAAAAAATTCCATAGAACTAAGTCCTAATTTTGTAAAGAAAAGCTAAAGCAATCTGATAAATGAACAATATCATAGAGATGCAATTGCAAAATCTATTAAAGCAATGGTGGATTTTGTAACACCTTAGATCATGCTAATTTTAGACTGTTCTATAGAGAGATAAAAGAGGAAGATGCATTGGAAATCACGTCAGACAAAGGCACACTGACTTCTGAGGAATCATACAATGAAAAAACATGACTAGAATACAGTTGATTCAAGCTTAGGTGGAGAAATAGACCATGATGACTACCAAAAAAAATTTTAAAAAAGATATTTCCAAGTCTCACTGTCAAAACTTAAGTATTGTACAGTCCTAGGTGACAAGATCCTTTGCCTGAAGGCAAAAACGTAGCTCCAGCTGAAATGCCACACTTCATCTCCAACCTGAGTGCTTCAGAAGTGAAAAGCCTATTCCCTGTCCCCTCCTCTGATTTCTAGTAGAATAGTAAGTTACAAACATGTCCAGTCACAGCTTAGCAAGTCTCAAACGTTAAGCTCTTCTAAACTACGTGCAAACAGGTCTATCTAAAAAGATACAGAAAAGCAAAGATGTTCTGTTTATCAAAAGCAAGTAACAACAGATTAAAACCAATTAAGAAAATAGCAAAAGTAAAACAATAACAACGTATTAAAGCAAACCCTCTTCAGAAGGTGTAAGAGGGAGGCAGGCATTTTAAATGTCCATTACCAAACAGGCATTTTCATTTCTTCACTAACTGACCTTAAGCACAGAGGTCTGCAACCTTCAGTATGTTTGCAGGTCATTTGTAAGATTCCCATTCAAACAAGAGCTTTACATACTGTCTGCATGATCAGGGTTTAAAAACAAAACAGCAATTGCATACTGAAGAGTTATTTCTGGAAGAAAAGTAAGCCATGAATACTTGCAAAGGAAGAACTCTCTCTTTACCACTTACTAAAAAGTAGAAACCTCAGTTTTACACTTATCTGTAGCTCCCTGACAGATGCGATGCCGCTGCTATTGCCTCTTTGCAACTGTCAATTATCTGACAAGATGCTGATTGGTTTCACAGCTGTCATGAAGAATACAGCAAAGCTGCCATCAAGCAGCTCTAGCTCACTCCTCCGTACGTCCCCTCAGGAAGCGGCTTCAAGATGTACTGTTGTTGGTCGAAGAGGAGGAAGCCCAATCCCCCAAATCAAACCAGGGGCCGAGAGAAGAGGACAGAGACTGGACTGTGACAGGGGCAAGATGTTCCAGAAAAGTGACCCCTTTCTTCCATCAGCCAGAATATGAAAAAAAAAACCAAACAAACCTAAACCACACAACCTCTACAGCAAGCTGTCGTGACAGTAACCTCCTGCCTCTTAGAAATCCAAATACCTGCCCTGAAAACATCAGTAGGATCTGGCTTATCACAGTCCTTTGACGACTTTGACAGAAAGGTGCCTTGACCTGTGCATCCATTTCTGGCTAGTAACAGCCTGGTACTTCTTCAAGTCCTATTAGTTTCCAGGGCACCATGCTTCCAGGTTACCAATTTTGCTCCTTTCCAGATCAGTAAATGAGTCTACCATGGTTTCCTCAGACTAATAATCACAGTTCAGTTCTTGTAAACCTCTGTCCATTTGCTTTTTTTTAAGCCAGCGAGAACAGGGAGGCTAGTTCTTCAAGCAGAGAGGATGCTGCAATCCACAAATAATACACTACTACATTTTCTGAGTTTCAGTCTCCAGTACTGTTGGCTTGGCACCCTTCACAGCACTGAATTCACAAACCAAATAGTGAACTTTGTAACTTCACCTCTACTTTCATGTATACACTTATTCATACTCATGCTGGCACTGCCTCCGCCTCATTAAGGAACTGCTGACACCTCTTCTGAACTCAACACATCTTATTCAAACCAATTCTTCTTGCATAGATGTTGTTTATTAGGGAGGCTGCATGCATTAAAATTTGATTTTTGTTTCTTCGTAGTTCAGCTGTTCCTGCTGTTTATCTCTATCTAAGGTAACAATTAGCCAGGAGGAAAATTACTATCATGTCACAAACCGATAATTACGATTTCAGGTAGGTAACCAAACAGCAGGAGCACATAAACACAGAGGAAACAAAAATGCTGTTCTGATACAAATGTCCTTGGCAATAGACAAAGATGAGAGATGAAAAAAGAAATGACAGTGCAGATTGTTTATAAAAACTGTTTGTTTCTTCCAAATATCTTATTAAGCATTATGAAGTATACAAAAATTTGCAAAAGGACATATCACTATTTCACAATTAATTTGAAGAAATTGCAGTGACAATACTATGTGACATTACGTACACCACAGATTTCTGCGCTGTCATTTGAACTACGTTGAACAGCAAGTTAGAGCCAAACTAATAGTTTATTAAGAATGGGTATAATCATTACTTAATAAAATAAACTAATCAGGAAACTGCTTCCCTCTATACTCCAGATCCAACTTAACTTTTGAGAATTGGGGTTTCAGCGCTACAATAGGAATACAAAATGCTACACAGCCCATTTAAACAATACTTGTATACTTGTATTTTTGCAAACAGGATACAATATGGCAAACAGATGCATAGGGGAAAAAAAAAAAAGGGTATGGAGGAGAGGAAAATTTTTCTTTTCCAGAGTACTGAGCAACTGGCTACTAAGCAGTTACTTCAGCCTAAACCACCTTTACTCTAACTTACATCAAAACACACTAGTGTTGATGAATTCTCTAAATCAAAGTGTGGTTGATTAACTGTCAGCAATTAACCTCTTCTCCTATCTCGTATGAAAAAATACAAGTAAACAGCAAAATGATGGATGCAAACACCACAGGTGATTTCTTCCCTGAAAGACAACACATAGAAATAGCTACTGTAGTTAAGTTTACAGTATTAAAAAAAAACAAAAATCCTGTTGTCTTACCAATTGTGCCCTATAAAACAAGAAATTTTGTTGGAGAAGGGAATTGGGATAAAAGTTTTCTCAGCTACGTTAGGTGACATCCCCTTGCAAGGCACTCGACTGCAGATTTAAAGCTGTATGAAGACCCGTGGCAGATCACCAGTGAAACACAAACTTCTCTCAAGTCCCAGCGCAGAGCCAGCACAGCTGAGAGGAGCATTCACTCCTCTTGTCGCCAACTCCACACGCTCACTTCGCTGCGAGGAAGGTTTCAGTGAAGCACCAGTTCCCAGGCACTTTCCAAACCCCTCACGCGGAATACGTGAGGCTCCGCGCTCCCGGCAGGACGAAACCCCAATCTCGAGGAGGAGCAAGAGGAGCCTGACGATAGTCACGG
>NW_010552464.1:67440-70988 GCF_000687285.1 Phaethon lepturus | reverse complement strand
CCTCTGCTGACCCCACAACACCCCATACCTCCCAGGTCCAACCCCAGGTTGCCTTCCAGACTGTAGAGATCAAGACTGCAGCAACCCCAGCCTCTGCCGAACAGAGACAGAATTTTTCAACCTTCAGGTAGATAAGGAGCTGGCTGGGTTGGGAGAACACAGACCAGGTCCAGTCTGTCTCTTCCTGAGTACTTGTGGGTTTTATTTTGAATAAACAAGCCAAACTCCATCCAGTCACAAGCCCTAGTCTGTCAAGAACAAAGTTGGCCCATGGCTGGGAGTGAGGCCAGGTCATACCACTGTGTTGCTGTGCCCAGGCAGCTGTGCCAGCTGTGCTTGCTGGAGTGGTGGTAGTAGCCACACCCTGCCTGGATTTGTTCTCTCCCAGCTGTGCTGGGCCATGCCCTCAGGCATGGAGAGACACACACACCTGCCATAATAGTACCAGCATTAATTTATTAAAATTAATCCTGAAAAGTAACCGTACAATAAATTTAAAAAAAATAGAATCTTGTAAAAAAAAAAAACCCAGGTGCCCCCATGCCACATCTCCAGCTGGCAGCACCATGGGGCAGGGCTGGTTGGGAAGGGATAGGGAGATGAGGGTGACCCCCATTAGCCTGGGGACAACCTCAGCAGTGGGGCTGCAGCGGGACTAGAAAAGCTGCTGAGGCTCAGCCCTGCAGGGCAAGGCCGGACACAGCAATGGGGGGGCTGGCAGAGGGGCTGGTGAGGGGTGGTACAGGGTTGGTGGGCCCTGCTCAGCACCTGCCCCCCACCCGAGTAATCCTCCTGGCTCCAGTGCTGGGGAACCTGGCAGGGCCCAGCCCAGCTGAGGCCCTGGCAGGCGCATCGTGGGAGAGCGGCACCCAGAGCCCTTTCTGGGTGCCTGCTGGCTGCTGCCAACCCTTGTCCCAGGCTGCTGTTGGGGGTCACAGGAGGCAGATGGCATAGTGCCCTGGCTGGTGTTGGAGGGTGCATGGACCTGGTCTCTGTGGCCTCACCTGCATGGGTCTTGGCTCACAGGGAGCGGTGTGGGTGTCGTACCTCCCTCTGCAGAGCAGGCAGGGGTTGGGCCACAGAAGAGAAGGGACAAGAGAATGTCCATCTCTCCCTGTCTCCTGCTACGACCCTCCACAGCTCCAACCCAGGGCTGCCCCCGCATTTCACGCGCTCTTCGAATAGCCAAAGATGCCCACAGGGAGGTACTTGACATGTGTTGGCCACTGTGCTGCCAGCTGGAAAAACTTCACATCGTTCCACTCCACTCCATCTATGGAAACTGAGAGGAGAGGGTGCAGTGAGGCACAGCCCCGCCAGAGGCAGGCAGCCTGTGCTGCTTGGTCTGACACCTACAGCCCTGTGGAGCTTGCGCCTCCCCTCACCTCGCAGCATGGTATTCTGGTGTTTGGCTGTGCAAATGAGGCGTGTGATCCCTTCGATGACTTGGCTTTTGGGTTCCAGGTCCTTCTCTTTTGGTTTCTTGCTCAGGAACATCACTGGGGCCCAAGGACAGACAGGACCAATGTTAGGATGTCCCTACCTGGCTTTGGGTGGGAGCCCAGGTCTCAGCCCTACCCTCCTGCAGGCTCCCCCCCACCCTTTTTGCAATGGACTGTGGCCCCACAGCCAGCAAGCACCCCAGGTGGTCTTGGTTACCTTTCTTATTTTTCTCCTTGGTGACCACGGTCATGGCCATGGTGCTAGGGGGCACCAGCTCCCCTGTGCTGGGGATGCGGCTGACCTGGAGTGAGCGGAAGTTGCTCTTGAGTGTGTTCTTGATACCCGTCTCCCGCTTTTCACCCTCCTTCTTCCTGTCAAGCCCTTGTGTTGTCCAGTAGTCCACCTGCAGGCCCATCACCTCCACACCGGGGCTCAGAGACCTGGGCAAGATGGGCAGCACCATGCAGCACAGAGGTGCTGCCCTTGCTCCTCTACCCCTCCATAGCCCAGCTGCAGCCTACCCTGGCCCAATAACCCCAGAATGTGGCAGTTTGGCCAGGGAGCAGCTTGAGAGCAGCTTGACCCCTCCCCCCCCAGCACCCACTACCTCAGACTGAGCAGGGCCTCCTTACCCAGCACCCGAGAGGCCACTGCTGACTGACGGGGAGGGTGGCGGGGTGCTCACAGTCTCCTTGCCATAGGGGGCCGCTCCACCAGCTGCTGGCACCGAAAGAGTGTAGGTTGGGGGGTGCTGGGGAACACCAACAAAGGGCCTCCCCCCAGTGGAGAAAGGATCCAGGGACTCACCGGAGGCGCTGAAGGACTGCTCCACCAAGCCTACCTTCACCACCTGCAAAGGACAGCAGCAGCAGGGCTTGTGCACTGCCCTTGTCCTCCAGCCCCAGTTGCCCGCTGGCCCCTCAACACACTCACCCCCACGAAGGGTACAAACTTCTGGCAGGAATCCTCGTCAGGGCTGCACAAGGAAGAGAGGCTGGTCAGGGTCTGGGAGTGCCACGTGCCATGTGGCTAGCCTTGTGGCCCAGGGACCCCCACGCTGGCAGGGGCCAATGTTGGCTCATGGCCACTGGGACAGTCTCCTCTACCCTCCCTCCCATGGGACCCCTTTGTCCCCGACATGGCAGCACAGGGCACACTACACAAGGAGGCAAGGAGTTGGCCCCTCCAGTGCTGGGAGAGGTCTTGCATGCGGGAGGGTAGCCATGCCCCACTTTGGGGTCACAGCTCCTCTGCACGGCAAGAGGGATGGATGCACATGGGGGACAGGCGGGGGGGCCAGGCAGCGGCACAGCAAGCACAAGCCAATACCTGATATAAAAATCAAAATAGAGACTTCTCTTCCTTGGGTGCCAGAAACCAAGAGAAGGGAGAGGTGAGAGTGCAGCTGGAACATGAGCGTCAACCCCTGGGCAGCACATTGCCGGTTCACAGTCCCCAGCCCAGCCCAGCCCTGGCACCCAGTCCCCACCTTTGGGGCTGTCACAGCCCACAGCTGCTGGAGGGGCCGAGCGCACCAGGGAGAGGCAGGGGATGGCACTGTGAGCCTCTCACTGTGAAACCCCAGTTCCCCATAGCACCGCACTGCTTGCCGTGGGGAGACCCACAACCCTGTCCCAGGCACAGCCCAGACTGGGTCTGTGAGGCAGGAGAAGTGCCCTGGGGCCATGCTCACCTCTTCTGCTTGTACGTCAGCATAGCCTCAGAGATGGGGAGCTGGTGAGATAGGCTGGCTCCAGCGATGAACTGGGTGACGCGGCCTGCAATGTCCACAGTGTCTGCAGGTGCAAAGAGCAGTGAGAGCCTTGGTGGCAACTGGGTTCCCCTTCAGGGCACCGCTGGCCGGCAGGAGAAGTGCCCTGGGGCCATGCTCACCTCTTCTGCTTGTACGTCAGCATAGCCTCAGAGATGGGGAGCTGGTGAGATAGGCTGGCTCCAGCGATGAACTGGGTGACGCGGCCTGCAATGTCCACAGTGTCTGCAGGTGCAAAGAGCAGTGAGAGCCTTGGTGGCAACTGGGTTCCCCTTCAGGGCACCGCTGGCCCTGGCCTGCCCCCCTCCTCACCTCAAACAGGTGGCCCCACCCT
>NW_010552464.1:56164-67427 GCF_000687285.1 Phaethon lepturus | reverse complement strand
GCCGTGTCCAGGAAGAGAGTGCTGTATTTGTTATCCACTGAGGCCAGGTACTTGGCCAGAGGGTGAGAGCCTGCAGATGAAAAGGATGACATTGGCTCCAGGCAGGGGAACCCAGGGTGGTAGACAAGGACAACCCTGGGCCCGGGCTCATGGCAGCTCACCCAGTGGCACAAGCAGGAAACGAAGGTAGTTGAGCCAGTCGGGTGTCTTGCTGGCCAGCTGCTCCACAAAGAAACGGAGGACAACACTCAGGTAGCTCTGATCTCCTGCCACCACCACCTTCACTGGGGGAGGCATGTGGGAGTTACAGTTACAGCTGCCAACGAAAGAGAAAAGGAGACCATGAGGGATGAGCAGTGGCTGAGCAGGTGGGTCAGGCAGCAGGGTATGTGCCCTACCAGGCCAGCTGACCCAGCATCAGAAACCCATTGCTGACAATTTCCAGCTCGCTGAGCACTGCTGTGGGCACAACCAGCACTGGGATACCCCGCTTTCCCCAGGGCCTATACCTGCTCCTGTAGTTGTGTCCACAATCCCAAAGGGTCCTAATGAGCCCTGGGGGAGCCAGGGCCCTTCCCAGCCCTTCTCTGCAGTCACCGGGAACTGCCAGGCTGAGCCCAAGCTGTACTCACTATCGCTGGATGCGGGAGACAGTGGTGTTGAAGGCTGCCTGGATGTCCGCCACGGAGCAGGTGGATACGACCAACTGCTTGTGCGCCTGGAGCTGCTCACTCACGTACTGCCAATGCAGAGAGCTCGGGTTAAGGCACCCTGGGGGGCCATGGCTGTGCTGGCCAGCACCAGCGCACACCTGCCCTGGCCCCTGTGCCCCCCAAGATAGAGCTGGGGCCCCTGTCCCCACACATGCTGTGAGGAGGCTGAAACCATCAGGTCACCTCTGGCTGCATGCCCAAGCATCCCCATTCCTCCCAGCTCTTGCTCCAGAGGGCTGACTGCCCCAGTCCCCTGCTCTCACCTTTGAGCACAGCACTTACCACCCTGCAATGACAAGGGCAAAACTGGCCCAAGAACCAGGCTGCGCTCCTTCAGATAAAGGGTTTGGTCCAGGGACCCTCTGATTTAAATCCTGCCATCCCACAGCAGGGCCCAGCTCTAGGCTCAGCCCCCCTTTGCTCATTCCCTTCTCTCGCTTTCTCCCATTGTGGCACTCAAAAATCTTTCTGTGCCCTTCAGGTGCCGGCATGCAGCTGAACAGTGGTAAAATAGGCAGTCGTACTAAACAAGGGGGCTTAGAAGATGCCATGACAGGGTCTGGGAATGGGCTTTGCTCCTTTTTCCCGATCAGGACAAGAGCTAGAGCAGGAATACACCAGGAATACAGTGTGGCTTGGGTCAGGACTCCACTGCCTCTCACTGCGAAGCCCTTTCTTCTACTGCAAACCCTGCCTTGTTTCTCCAGCACTGTTTCTGGATGTCAGATGTAGCTGCAGGATCCCAAAGGGGTCTCACTAGTGCTTTATATAACTGCTCTTTGCATGTTTGCACACACATACATGGCCCTGCTCACCTTCAGCAGTCAACTCCTCCAGGCATGGAGGAGGCAGGTGCTCAATCAAGGGCTGGGCCCATCCTCAGTGGACATGATGGTGATCAGCATGAGGCAGGAAGGCCTCACGTGCTTCCCTGCCCAGAGACCCCAGCTCTGACAATGTAGTTAACGCTCCCTGGGAGCAGCGGGCTATGCTCTCCCATCTCTGAGTGAGAAATGGCACCTCTGCTGCTTCCCAGGGCTTGGTGCCAGCATAGGGAGTCTGGCCCCTCTGCCAGGGCATCCAACAAAGCTCTGACCAGTGTGGTCACTGGGAGCCAAGACTAAGCAGTGAGGGTACAAGGCATAGCCCATTAACCAGCCTTTCTGGGACAGCTCAGGGCATTGTACTTTGAGAATGCAGAAATGCTGGTGTGTGGCACATGACAGCAGAGATACACCAGACTCTTGTGTTTGTACCTCAGCACTGTGCAAATGCACTGTCTCCCCAAAGGAATGGCCACGCTGGGGGACAGAAGGGCACAGCTGGTGCCAGTTTCCCTAGGACACCCTGCCGTGGTTAGGAGAATCCCCTGGGAGCCTGCTTACAGCTCCCCCCATGCATCCAGCTCCCATCATACCTACTCACCTGCCCCTGCCACTCAGCAACATTCACCAGCACAATGCTCTCAGGGAGCTGCTCATCTGAGACCAGGATCTGGTTCAGCTGATCATAAACAGACTTTCGGGGCACCTATGACAGCATCACCATGAAAGTTAATCTCAGCTAGCCACCCTGGCCACTCTGCCCATGGCTGAAGGCCTGGCGAGGCTCTTGAGTGAGAAGCCTTGAGGTGAGGCAGCTTCCAGGGCCTCACCTGGGTGCTGTGCCATGAGTCTGGAGAGCTCTCACTGTCCAGGCTGCTGGCGCGGCCACCCTGTCCCTTTGAGCTCTGCCGGTCCTTCACAGAGGTGCTGCGGGGACGCCATAACTGCTTGCTCTCTGCCTTGCTGTGAGAGAGAAGCAGGAGAGGCAACACTGTTGAGGAAATCCCATCTCCACCAACCCCCACTCACTCCAGGGAGCCAACATGAGCCCTCTCAGCTCTGGCATGGGGCACGGACCCGCCTTACCTGGGGGACACAGCACTGGGGAGCTCGGCCTTGGTCCCAGGGCCCAGCTGGGCCAGCCTGTCCACACTGCCCTCCCTTGTGGCAGCCTCTGCAGGGGTCAGCCGTGAACATGGCTCCTCTGCGGCCAGCTCCTGAGGGCAACACACAAGTCACTTTGCACACACCGCTCTCCCTGCCCTGCTCCCTGCACCCATGGGTGCCCCCATCCAGGATAGGCCTGGTGGCCCTGCTGGAGAGACAAGGCTGCAGGGCCTCGAGGGGGCTGGGCTGCATCTCCTGCAGACATAACCCTCCTTCCACTCTTCCTGCTCTCCAGCCCAATCTACTTGTCCCCCCATCCCTGCTCTCAGGCTGGTGGGCACCAAGGTGAGGCCTGAGGGAGGTCCAGCCCCACTCCGCATCCCATAGCCTGGACTTACCACTGCAGGGACCTCCACTCCTGGCTCTTCCTGTGGTCGCAGCACTCCTGGCTTCCGCTTGTCTGTCTCACCCTGGGGGACAGGGAGTGGGATCAGAGCAGGATGGAGTGCCCTGAGTGGGGCGGCTGTCAGTGACCCATGCCTGGCCTCACAGAACACATGCTCCCACAGGGGAGCATGGCATCCCCCTGGGACCAGCCCCAGAGGACGCCCCCCATGGCTACCTGTCTGCCTGCACTGGGAAAAAGAAGAGGAAGGAAGGGAAGGAGCAGCCCCAGGCAGGTGCTGCCAGGTGCTGTGGTCTCACAGGGAGCTGCAGCCAGTGTGGGGATGCTGGGCTGGCTGGGGAGGGAAGGGGGCAAGAGGTGGTGGTGGTGGTGGTGTAACTCACAGGGCTGCCCGACTCTTGATCCTGCCCTTTCTGGCTGTGCAGACTGCCGATCTCAGTCTGGGAACCAGAATGAGAGACTCCCTCAAAGAAACGCCTGCAGAGAAACAGACAGACGAACGGATGGACAGACAGACAGATGGGAGAGAAAAAGGCGGGAATAAGAGAGGAACAAAGTCACCATGATCCCAGCACATCCCACTGGCCTGTCCCAAGCATGGAGCACTATGGAGAGGTCCCCAGTGGGACACAGGGCCAGACACGCAAGTATCTGAGCAACTCTCAGCCTAGGAGCAGGCCTGCCAGCCCCACATACCATGGTCTGCTGCAACAATGCTGCATGCAGGGACAGAATGGGGCTACCCCAGGCCAACAGGGCCAAACCTGTGACCCTAGTGAGTTAGAGGCAGGGTCCCTGTCTCCTAGCCAGCAGTGACTTCTCTCTCAGGTGATCCCCTACAACTGCAGTGCAAGGTGAGGAACTGCCACTTTGCTCCATCTCACTGGTATTTGGTCTCTGTCAACACCACAACTCCAATGTGCTGCTGAGCCTCTCTTCCCCTCTGCACTACCATGGCTTCCACAGATTTCTGCTGCCTTTCCCTTCTGCTCCCCGCTTTCCAAGGTGGGCTCCTTGCTGCTGATCACTGCTACTGCTGCACACTTCCAGCAGCAGCTACCATCTTCCAATTCTGCTTTCCCCTTTCCGAAGGCTCTGAAGACCACAGTCTTGCACATAGAACCACGCCACAGATAGCGCAGCAGCACAGCAATGTCCTGTTTTGCTCCCCAGCACTTAAATTTGCCTTTTTTTTAGCTCTGGTAGAGCTGCACAGTGTAATTCTGAGGCCCTGTTCCCAAGTCACAATGGTCAACACAGGAACTCACTTAGGGCAGCAGGACTGTTTCTTGCCACCAGTGTGAGCTTCCACCTTTGTTTCCCCTTTTTCCATCCATCATTTATTTGCCAAGGACCTTCTCCACATCCTGTGGGCTGTTCAAAGACCAGTCTTTAGGAAACAAGCAGGCTCTATCACTGGACTTCACCTGTCATCTTTCCTAGTACTTTTGCAGCAACTGCAGCCCATTTGCAATGTGTGGCTTTCCTGCAGGAGATCCGAGTCCGTGTCCCTCTAAGCTGCATGTATATTTTTTCACTGACTCCCAGGAAAAATCTCTCCTGATTCGCCTGGTGTGCAGATGGAGATACCAGGTTTTCAGGCCACAGAGGTGTAGGATATAGAACAGTTCTTCTGTCAGGACTCTGACAGAGTTTCCATTGTTTTCTATTGTCCTCATCTGGATATATCTGCAGCTTTCTGCAGGATATCTACAAACCTCTGAACATCCTGGCTGCTCCTTTTACTCTCCTTTTAATGTGTTTCCTCATTTGTATACATCACACTGTGCTGCCAGGCACAACAGTGTTTGTCAGGTTCTTTGCTTTTACTGCTCCTACAAAGACATTTCATCTCAGTAAATAACGGTCCCCACCACAGAGCAGCTCTTCAGCAGCAGTGTTTATACACTGGCTGGGAGGAGTCAAGGCTCAATTTTCTTCTCACTGGCCCTGTGACTAGCTGCTTCACGACATGTTCATTTACCAAAGCCATGGGTTTACAGTTGGCATTGTGCCCTGGTGGGACATTTTCTCCAGGTCACACAGAGATAAATGATGTCTCCTGTTATTAGCATAATTCTGCTCTCTCCACTTCTCCAATCTCTGCTATAGGATCTCAGGCATTGTCACCACCCTGTATAGTCACTGCTCTACATTCGCCTTTTTTCAGCCAGCAATTTCAATCCATATGTTAATAACTTGAGTCAAACCAAAGAAATATGTGTTTTCTAATAATTCACTCCCCAATCAGCAGCATCTCTCCCACACATATCTGTAGTGTCCCAGTAATCCCACCAGAATGTGACATGCCACTGACACCTCAAAAAGCTATCTATCTTCATTCCCTCCTTTTTCTTAGACATTGGATGTGTCTAGATTGTATACACTTGGTGTGGCTTTCAATACCTCATTTAAATGGGAATGTCTCCCCCTTTGCCATGGAAGCTGTGTCTGTTCCTGCCCTCTCTCACGTGCTTTTCAGAAATTTCAGAAATTCAGAAGCTTTCATCCCTAAAGGATGTGTCACACTGAGCAGCGTTCTGCAATTCTCAGTTTTCCCTTTTCCACAGTTTAAAGGCTCTCCTATAGGCATGATTGAGTCTGAGTCTCAGCAGGTTGAGATTTAGGTAAATCCCAGCCCTTCTGCACAGCCTCCTTCTGTTTTCAATGAATAAGCCCTCTCTCCCCAATCCACTTTTCCAGTCACCTATGGAGACATTTGCTCCTTCACCTCTGATCTTCAATCAAAGTCTCTGACTGTTGAGGTCTTACCTAAGAGCTTCAGTTCTAGCTCCGGTTTCGCCCCAGTACAGGAGCAGCCTACAGCTGCGTGGCCTTCTTGGCTGATCAAAAGGATGGCTATCTGCTCCCAACACCACTGGCCCAGTCCAGGGCACCGGTCACTGCTCACCCTGAAGGACTACCTTAAAGCCCTTGCTCCACAGAGACCTTCACAGTGTCTAGCAAGGCTGTCTATGACAATAAATAAATCCAACGTGAGGATCACATCTTGAATTTACACGTTGGGCTGGAAGGTCATCACCAGCTGAGAAGGCTATGAACCATACAGTCTACGCTAAAGACCTTGGCAGTTGGCTCCCACATCTCCTTAGAAAAAGTACAGACCCAGTAATGTGAATTCAAGGGGATACACACTCAGCACTGACAGAAACTGAGGCACTAGAGAGCAAACCAAGCTAGGGGCACTTTGTGAACAGGCTGAAAAACAGCCCAGGGCCCAATAGGCTGTCCCACCAGAGACACCAGCAAACACCCAAGGAAGACTGTAATGGCAGGTACAAGCACAGAGCAGCACTTACTCTAGGATGCTCTCCCAGTGACCAGATGCTTGCAAGTAGGCACTTGCAGAGCCAGAGTGGGGTCTTACATTTAAATACTCTCAATAGACTCCTCTTACAGTTTACATAGTTTTACATAGTGTACATACATAAGCCGTTATCTGACCACAAAAAGACTTTCCTTTTTCTCCCACAGCACCTTTGTTTCTTTAAAGCCTTTGATGAGAGACCATGTGAAACTTGGAGTCCAAGCAGACCACCTAAGCAACTCCCCCTTGCCCATGCACTTGCTGTTGCCTTCACAACAACTTATGGGTTTGTGGAAGACATGACTTCTGTCATGTTCCTGTTCCTTCTCCAGTGTCCCATGGGTTCCTAAATCCAGCAGATTTAATTTCAAACAGTTTGCCTGTGGCAGACAAAGTCTGCTACGCCTGCTAAGTATATTCAGCAGGGATTCCAGCTAATCCACATTATATTTAAATACCAAACTATAGAGACAATAACGACAAGTAATAGAAGAGACCCAGCGCACTGTGAGGCAGCCAAATAGAAAGACAATAAAAGGCAACTTTCTCACAAAAAGACAGCATGGAAACAGAACAGCCCTGAGCAGAGAGGCCAGGTGAACACAGAACACATGAGAGAAAAGCCTGGTTTCACTGTATGGTCCACTGGAGACCTCTGTGCCAAGCCAGGAATGCTTGGCAGAGCAAGTCAAGCGACCGGGTGCCTGAGGAATGGGGTGAGGAACATCGCTGATGGTTGCTAGTCACGTGTTTCCACAAAGGGTAGGAACGCAGCATGCAGATCTCTCAGGGACACAAGGACTGGCCCAAGCAGTCACAAAGTGCTCAAAAGCCAGCTATGCTTCAGTGTGGAGAGCCCTGAGAATGCCAGGACTGTCAGGAGAAAGATGAGAGCAAGGAACAGCAGGGACTTAGATCAAGTAGGCACTCTTCCAGCAGATCAGTAAGTGTTAGATGCTGGACTGGCAGGAAATTAAATGAGACTAAATGTGAAGGAAGCCAGTTTTAACGGGCAATTTTGAGTTTATTAAGCAGGATATGCAAGTGAGGATCTCAGTGGTGCCAATAGAAGATGGTAATGGGAGTGGAGACATGACAATGCCTGCATCAGCCCAAGCAACAGAGAAGTGTCAGAGGGCATTCCTTCAGGTCCCACAGACTGTACTGTTGGTCTGTGACTCCCTGTAACCCTTACCTCAGGGTGGGCTTGGGTGTGCTGTGCACACTCTCATTGTCCTCAATCTCCGGGCCACTGTCACTGTTATTGCACTCTTCCAGGCTATCATAGAGCAAGCCCAGGTCTTCCTCCACCTCCTGGGTCTGGTCTACAGGGTCAGAGTCCAGGACCTGTGGGACCAAGCCCAGAGGGCAATGAAGAGATATGGAGTTACCTGCATCCCAGGCCAGGCACATACAAGTTTTCTCCCAGCCATGAGGCACATCATTGCACTGTTCCCACCTCACGGAGCCAAATCCAGCCTGTGGAAAAAGCAAGTGACAGTCATTGGGCCAAATGGGGGTGCCATGAGCATGACATCCAAAGGAGTCTTCAGACATCCATCATACTGGGAGTTAAGACACCTGGGACAACTTGCACTGGATGTGCCACACACTCAGTGCAGGCTCCCAGCCAAGGCCAGCTACCCCCAGGCTGATATTAGCCTGCTCTCATTTATGAACAGGATCATCCTTGCAATGCCAGCTCCTGGGACAGGGCCAGTGTATGACAGCACCCTTCTTCCCCAGCCCCTCCCCAACAGGAAGGTGTTTTTGATTTGAGCATGAGGCTCAGAGCTACCTTCCTGAGGCAGAAGACTTTGGAAAAGCCAAGCTCCAGCCTGTGCCGTTTCTCACACCACCTTTGGTAACACCCCTGAGCACCTGGAGCTCATGTCTTGTGGTCCCAGTGAGTGGGAACCAGCACTCTGACAACTACACATCTGCAGGAGACACTGCCAGGTGGGGCAGCCTTCCTGCTTCTTACCTCCTCCGTCACTTTAAACCTCTTCAGCAAAGCCACAAATTTCTGCTTGAAGTTTGGTTGCTAAAACAAAACAAGGGAAGAAAAAAGATCAGCAAAACTACCAAACCAGGTTCCAAGGTGACTAATGTACAGCCCATGGTTGCTTTAACATGCTGTCAGCTCCTTTCTGGGTCCACAGGCCCAAGGTCAGCTATGAGCTCCCTTGCTCTTTAAAATTACTGTAGAATTTGGACTAAATCTGGACTCTGCAAGAAGCTGCTGTATCTGGGCATGAGGGAGGGTGCAAGGACTCAGGCTCCCTCTACTACAGGCTGGAATAGCACTTTCTTTCCATTTAAATCCCCTTTCTCCCCAGACCATCTGGTTGAGGAATGCTGACTTCAAGCAAGAAAAGATAGGGAACAAACTCAGGAAGAAGGTGCCCAGGGACCTGCAGGGCTGAAGCAGATGAGGACTAGGAGATATTTGGAGAGTGGAAGGCTGGCAGGGCAGTTCCCCCCTTCTGCTGACAGGCAGAGGAGCTGCTAATGGCTCACCCTTCCTTATGCCAACCTTCCTCTTCCTCAGGGAGGGCAAGAGAAGAACCATGTCACAGCAGCAAGTCAAAACTGTGTTGCACACAGATCATCATTGAAAGGAAGCCAGGCTAAACACAGTACAGACCATGAGCTGGGGTACAACTCTGAGAAACAAGCTAACTCATTAATGGCAAGAGGTTTGCCCCTTCTTCTCAGAGCCAAGGGCTGTCTCCCCTGCACTTCACCAGTGCCAGCATCCCCCATCCAGACCCTCCTCACTCCCTTCAGCGAGGGGAGGAATTGAATCCCTTTCACCCCTTTGATCACATTGTAAATGCTGATGTTACTCTGGTCATTGATGTGGTTCGGATCATTTTCCTCCTAGCCTTCTTGGTTTTCCTCAAGTCATCCTCTTCATCAAACAGATCCTGCAGGCAAAAGGTCACAGCACATCAGAGCAACACAGAGTGCAGGGAGCAGCATCTCCTAGAAGTTCCCTTGCCCCATGTTTGCACCCTGTTTTGAAAAGCTCTGCTCCATTCTGCTCCCAGAGTCTTGCTTCTCACTTCTTCCACCTCTCTCCATGCAGCTCATGCTCCCTCCTTAGCACTATCCCCCCAACAGACCCTCTTCCCCAGTGCCTTTGCCCCCACGCCACTCCAGGGGCACATGTACCAGCAAGATTCAGAGGAGAGACAGCAGCTTTCTGCAACAGTCCTTGTAACAGTCTAAAACTCTTCTCTCTGCACTCACCAGCCTCCCCATGACCCATATGTTTTTCTCCTGGTCTCCCCTCTCCAGGGTTAGCTCAGAGGGTGCAGCACCTGAGCTCACAAAGTGTTCTTCCAAGGATCAGCCTCAACGATACACATAGCTCCCAGGGATACGAGGCCCTGATGTGTTAACCAAGCAGGATGGGACAGGTAATGTGGAGGACCCTGAACAGGGGTTTGTCCCTGTCCTTGATCAGCATGCTATGGCAAGTCCTTTTTGGCCTTGACTGTAGGCACCACAACAAGAGGACAGCAAACAGCAGTGGCACAGCTCATCACAGGGTTGGGATGGGTCAGCCACCTCTAAATATTTTCAGACCCAGACTGTACTTCTTCCTAAAAGCTCTGTTCTCTCTCAAAGAGGGCATTGTCTGTCCTGTTGCAGGGAGACAGGAAAGAATCATAGTGCAAGGTGGAGTTGTCTTGCTGCAGACAAGACAGCTCCAAGGACACATGGGTGATACATATGGCTCTCCAAAGTCCCTTGCCCCACCATGGACTTGACAGCAGCACACAGTTCTTCCTGCTGTCAGATATTGTGGCTCTCTGCCCTCTGAAACCATGACAAATGTTTAAAAGGGAGATGAGAGGACTCAGGGTGATAAAGACTCTCAACCCCTGACTCTTGCCCCAGAAGTGGGACCAGGACATAAGCCACTCTGCCACACCTCCCTTACCTGACCCTGCACAGCATCATCACTGGCTTCCTGCTCTGAGGAGAAGCTGTCATCCTCTTCTTCAGAGTAGTTATCAATGTCTGGAGAGCGATCTGAAAGCAGACGGTATAGACGCCACAGCTAAACACGATGCCTGTCATGGCTCCAGTGAAATGATTGGTATTGCTGGCAGGCGCTTGGGGACACACTCCGTTACCCATGTCCTGTCCCAAATGCTTGCCTTCAGGTCTGTCATGAGCACTAACACACCTGAAGCTTTGATTTTAGGACCTGAGGGGACGCTCCCATCCTCATGGTCAATGGGCTGACTGGACAAAGAATAGATGCTGATTTCAGCCACTCGGATGTTCACATCCTTCATGTTGCTGTGGAGGCCCAGAAGCTGCCCACCATCCGTCGGGTGCTGCATCACCTATAGGCAGACAGACAAGCCCCCTGCCAGGGTGACACAATGGCAGCTGGCAGACCACCCCCTCTGTCATAGTTAGGCAACAAGCCAGAGCACTCACAGCACTGAGCACCTGCCAGCCAGCCCAGCTCCTTTCCCAGCACTGGCACAGGGTGGCCATGCAAAGCTCTGCTCTGTTCCCAGCACCCTGTACCTCAGCCATGTTAATGATGCCCACTGCAAGGGTCTTGTAGCCCAGGATCGTGCGGTTCTTGTATCTCTTCCTCCGCTGCAACATGATCTGCAGTTTGTTGCCATCTCTCTTGAGGAAGTGTGGGTACTGGGAAAGGGAAGCACAAGGAAGATGGCAGCATGAGGGCAGGGCTCAGCATGACACACAGGTAGGAAACTCATCCTCAGTGCTGATGGATCAGGATCTGACCTGCTGGGCTTTGAGGTGCCCCTCAAAGGCTACCTGCACTCCGCATCATCCTCCAATCCACATTGCCCAGCAAAACAACCCCTGGAGCAATGGAGCAGCTGGC